>NW_020957016.1:8851-48197 GCF_003031625.1 Empidonax traillii
CATCTCTATTAACTATGTTTCCCTCCAAGTCCATCAAAGAATGGAGGTTTTCTTTGCCCCTCCTTCTGTTATTAATGTATTTATAGAAGGACTTTTTGTTATCCTTAACAGAAGTGGCCAATTTAACTTCAAATTGCACTTTTGCATCCCTGATTTTCTTTCTGCATGATCTAGCTGTCTTCCTGAATTAGGCCAGTGTTCACCATATAAGGTCCTAAATATTTTTTATTTCTGTCAGTGATATAGTGAATGACATAATTTCCTCTTAATTGTATAAAAAATACTATGAAACTTGACTCTAAACCTGATTTCTTTTCAATTTTTCAGGTTTTCCCTGATTCTTTTTTTCCTTTTTTTGTTTCCTGTTCAAATCAAGGATGTGCTCTCTATATATTAAATCCATATATTTGCATAAAATACTTAATCTTCATTCAATGAAGAATGCCTTAATCCATGACAATTTTTTCCTGCCTATTAAGGAATCAAACATGTAAACACTATTCAATTAAATAACTTTAACTTAATGATTGATACAGCTACTAAAGGTCTGATCCCATATACACTTAAGAAGAGGAGAAAATAGAAAAAATAATATTCTACCTTTTATAAGAAAAACAAAGTTAAGTGTTGTTAATTTTGAGATGATGTTAGTGCCCAGTGCTCATACAGTTAATTCTGTTTGGCTGGTGGCAGTCTCCATCAGCTCCAAAAAAAACTCTACTCACTATTACATTTACATAAATCCAGAGATGAAAAATTGAGTAAAAACCCTGATAAAAGAGGATTTAGAACTGGATTGATAATCTTCCAAAGGGCTTAATGTGCATAACATTGGATGCACCTTTGCATTTGTCTACTGTGCAAATCTGGATATAAACACAGGCTTGTACTTTTGCAAAACTTATACACAGCCACACTATGAGGGTATGAGGCACTGGAACAATCATGGAAGTCTTAAAGGCCAGGTTAGATGGGGCTTTGAGCAACCTGGAAGGTGTTCCTATCCATGGCAGCGAGGTTGGAACCAGATGATCTTTAGGGTCCCTTCCAACTCCTACCTTTCTATGATTCTATGAGTCTATGAATATTATTCATAAATTATTTTGATGGATTTAATAAATGGAAATAATTAAACTTCCTTTTTCCTGTAGAATCACATGCTTTCTGAAGACCTACATCTTTCCCATTGCTGCTTGTTTTATGGAACAAAACCATGTGCTAGCCTTTTTCTTAATTTTAAAGTTACTTTGATTGATTAATTATATACAATATTGTGAAAAAATGTTCAAGGAAAAAATGAATGAAAATTTCAGTTAATCAGTGAAAGGCAATATTGTAAGAAGAATTATTTAACCCTGAGACTGTGTGATTCTCAAAACCAGAAATTAGTCTGTTTTTCCACAGGAGAAAAGCTAGTACTACCAGTTGATAAGCTTATAAAAGCCACCTTATTTAACTGGCAGTTTAGAACAATTAAGGAAGGAGAAAGTTGAGGTTTTGAAAATATGGACAGAAAATGGCACTAACTTGTTATAACTGTATCATCAAAAGCATCCATATTACAGTGTGTGCCTGCATGCACACACTGCCAGAGTTACACAGCCTGAAAAGAGATACCACTTAATAACATTGGCTGTAAGAGAGAAGGTCCAGCTTGCAGTTTTTTGTTATGTTGAACAAGTTCTATCTGCAGATTTTGGGCCACTTCACTCTACCTAAACACATGAGACAGTTAGCTCAGACAATTTGGGCTATATGGAATTGTGTGGTACTGTGTGCCTTGTTGTACTACACCTGACCACCAACCAAGAGGTCAGATCCTTCACAGGTTTTGTGTCAAAACAGTTCTGCAGGTATTTTGGATATCACAGAGCACCTTTGATGGTTTTAGAAGTCCATATGTGAGCACCTGAATCAAACCACCTGGCTCCCTTTCTATTCACTCAAAAGAGAGAGATACCTCAGAATGGGAGCTAGGTTCTGGATAATGATCACAGATGCCTATGCCTCTTCAGTGAATTTGCTTTAAAAAATAAAGGTGAGTTATTCCTCTGGCTAAAGAGGGATGTGTGCTGTGAAGATCTACATCTGGGCAGACCACTCTTGGCTTTATTCATAGTCTGTGGAGAGCTAATTCTTACAGCCTTTGGTATTTGAGATGTAATTCTTGCCCCAAGGTTTACTTTTGTTTAGAGGAATTACATCTAAACTTCAATGACTGTTGACAAGATCTGTACTAACTGCAACGACACCTCCATAACTGACTGAAATTAAGACAATCTACATTATATATGCTTAAGATGTAATTTAACATCCTGAATAAGTAAGTTTATACTATTATATGAGGTGCCTAAATATTTCTGAAGTATGGATGATACAATGGATGGATACAAGAGCTACATGCTTCTGAAGCGCCAGTTGATGGCAAATGCAGATGTCTTAGGTGTCTAAAATGTCACTAAATACATACATGTGGGCAATTTAAGTCCTCCACTAAAACTAGAAATATTCCAGTTCAGCCTAATGCTCATAATTTTACCACTTCATTCTATTAAAGTCAAATACATATAGGACTTATTATTGGATCAAGACTAATGGCCACGACAATGAGAAGAAACACAAATTGCTTGCTTCATTTCCAGAAATTCTAATTTGAGAGTTTCATAAAGAAGCAATTTTTTTCTCCAAGAAACTGCGTTATTTTGAAAATAAGCTACAAAAGATGCCCCAGATTTTAAACTTTATTCTGGAATTTAGATATTTTGGTCATTTTCTTGAAGCTGGGGAAACTGTTTCCAGATGCCTCACCTGCAGTTGGACAAAGTATCTTACAGGACATTCATGTCTGTTCAAGCATAAATACCACAGGGGCTACATGTTGCAGAGTTCATCAGTGTAGAACCACACTCTAGCTCCAGACAGGGAAGGAGATGTGCTGAAATTGACTTGAAGTGCAAAGGAGACCAGCAGAAATCACCAGAATGGGTTTAGATTAGGATGCAGCAAGATTACCTCTAATTTGTTTACAAAAACTGTTGATATTTAGTGCTCTTATTTTTTGTTTTGATTACACCACTAGCAAGTGCTATCTAAAAGGAAGCAAGAGAATTTATTACATTCTGGATGGTTATTTACACAAAACTGAACAACGGAAAAGAGTTCTACAGTGTGGAATAAAGACAACCTGCAAAAACAAATGCTAAAATATTGGCATCATCTTCAATAGGAAGGTAGAGGGCCTGTAAGGTAAAGAAATTGGGAAGATTCTAAAGAGATACCTCCAGACATGAGGATTACTAAAATGATTTTGTTCATTCAGTGATGAGAAAAGGAACCAACAATAACCGAGAAGCATATCCACATCTCCATTTGTGCTGCCGACAGACACAATGACATGCTCATATTTTGCATTCCCTGTTGCAAATCCAGTTTGGTTTTAACACCTCAATTTCAATGAAAGAAAGCTGTTGCAGACTGGTGCTGAATTACCGACATCCTCCCAGCTGCCAGCTGTCCTGCTATGGCAGAACTGTGCCTTGTCTGTTGCTAGAAATGATTGCTCTAAATTAATTTCCTCAATTTTTTTCAAATCTACACATAGAACACTTATGAATTTACTATGAATGCTTCCTGGTCTAATCTGTCATGCAATAATCAGATTTTCTTCTTTCTGATACCTATGTTACCTAGTATTAACTTTCTTCATAATGAAACGTGAGGAGAAAAATATAATTCGTATTGGGTTTGCGTGGAAAGGGTTTGGTAGCGGAGGGCTACAGGAGTGGTTTCTGTGAGGAGCTATCAGAAGCTTCCACGATGTCTGACAGTCAATGCCAGCTGTTTCTGGGATGGATCCACCACTGACCAAGGCTGAGCCCTTCAGTGATGGTAGTAATTCCTCTGAGTTAACATATTTAAGAAGAGTGGGGAGGGTGAATGTTGTGAAATTGCAGATGGAGAGAGGATAGAGAATATGTGAGAGCAACAGCCCTGCAGATGCCGAGGGCAGCGAAGAAGGACAGGGAGGTGTTGCTCCAGGTGCCAGAGCCGAGATTCCCCTGCAGCCCATGGCGAAGACCGTGGTGGGGCAGCTGTGTCCCTGCAGCCCCTGGGGAACCCCATGACAGAGCAGATGGATGCTTGAAGGAGGCTGAGACTCCATGGTAAGCCGACGATGGAGCAGGTTTGCTGGCAGGACTTGTGACCCCATGGTCACATGGATCAGTCTGTTCCCGAACAACTCCACTCTGTGGGAGGGACCTGTACTGGAGGAGCTCATGAAGAACTGCACTCCACGGGAAGGACTTGCATTGGAGAAGTTCATGGAGGACTGTCTCCCAAGGGAGGGACCCCACGCTGAAGCAAGGGAAGAGTGTGAGGAGTCCTTGCCATGGGGAGGAAGGAGCAGCAGAGACAACGTGACAAACTGACCACAATCCCCATTCCCCATCCCCCTGTGCCACTGTGGGTAAAGAGGTAGAAAAATCATGAGCAAAGTTAACTGAGGAAGAAGGGAAGGGTGAGGAAAGGTGTTTTTAATAATTGATTGTACTTCTCATTACTCTAATCTAATTTAATTAGTAATAAATTGAATTAATTTTCCTGAGTCCATTTTACATCTGATTGTAACTGGTGAGTGATCTCTCACTGTCCTTGTTTTGACCCACAAGACTTTCAATGTATTTCTCTCTCCTGTCCAGCTGAGCAGGAGTGTGTAACTGGCACCCTGTCAAGCTCAACCTACCACAAACACTGGCCATTTGTCTCTTTGAAGTCAGAATACATTTTGATGTATTTTGGGAAGATAGTGGCCACAGTATAAAGGGCCCTGAATATTTTTCCCTCAATCCTGATTTTTCACTGGTATGTGCCAACAGACTTAAGCCTTTATACTCCTGACTTATTTCACATTAAGTAAGAAGAGAATCATTCCTTCATAACTAAACAGAACAGATGTATGGCTTTAAATGACTGAAAATTATATTTCTTCACTGTAGATTAAACATCCTCCTACTGCTTTTTAAATGCACTTGTTCATTTTCTTGATTGACTATAGATTCAAACAACCTTCTTTTTTAGAAATAGATATCCTTAGATGAGGTAGTCTCAGTATTCAGTAGTATGTTGATGCCAAGTCTTTGCAGTACAACATGCTCTGAAATTTTCATCAACAAAATATTGTGCAGCATGTGAACAACAAATTTAAAAAAAAAAAGAAAAACACACTAATGTTGTTTTCTGCAGCCAGAAACTAGGTAATATCAACCAAGAAATCACTGTTTACAAATTAAGCAAATCTACATTCTTCAGCAGATCTTGCATTTCTACCTTAGACGGAAAAAAAAAAAAAAAAAAAGAGAGAGAGAGAGAAAGAAAGGAGGATCTCTTGTTTTTACAATTCACATTTCACGTAGCAAACAGACCACACTGACACAAGCATCCAGTGACAGAGGCAGGGTGGTTACCTAAATCCCATCATATGTCTCCAGGATTTCTGCATCTGATAATTGACAGGTTGATAGTTTTTCTCTTAGAAACCATGGATTTCTCAAGGCAAGAAACAGCCAGCACAGTTTCTTTTCAAAGACTTTTCAAGGTCACTCTATTCAATACAACAACAGAAGGTCAGGGTAATGGTGATGTAGCCTCTTCCATAACTACTATCAGAGTCCACTGGGAAGTCAAGACATCTCACAAAGTCTAATGGTCTTTTGGCATCTGTTCCAGAGACCTTCCCTGCCACCTCCTTCCTTGCCCTTTTCCCTTCATAGTAGAAGTGCAGCAGCTGCATGACAGAAGGCTGGAAATGTAAGCATTAAGCAGCTAACCTGCAGTTCCTTTTACTATTTCTTTAAAAATCCTTTCTACTTCTAGGCTTCACATAGCTCTGTCAGAATTTCAGCTTGAATGGAATGAGAGCCAATTCAGTTGATTCCCTGGTGGCTATCTAGAATGTGAGTCCTGTGGAGTTATTCATAGATTAGCCAGTGTCCTTTACAGAACCTCTAAATCCTATATAGGTTAGTGCCTCTCATTCCTGGATTAAATCTACATTTTCTGCAGCTAAAACAGGCGCATCTCGATATAGCCCTCATTCATTTAAGTACTTTGGTAACCACTGAGGGAGTTATCAAGGGGTTAGAAACAAAACAGCTCTCAAAAGAGCTCTGATTTATCCTTCAGAAGCTTGCACAGTTCCTCTGCATTTATTTTGACAGAACGCAGAGTTCTCACATACAGCAAAGCTCTGTGGGTATCCTGGATATTTTTGCACTGTATGAAGCAAAGGTAAAGGGAGATATAAAGTCATACATATCAGCTTTGTTTAAAGAGACCTCAGCTATTAACGTAAAATGTGACATATGTTCAGCCTCTAATCTTCTGCTCCCTGATGAGAGTGCCACCACCAGATACAGTAAGGACAAAGAACGTTGTGGGAATTCAAAATGAAAAGATAAGGATAAATGCTTTATCATAAAAGACAAACTGAGTGCATGAATGACAGTGTTCTGTGTGAACACAGAGCACTACTTGTGGGTTTTCAGATGAGGAAGAGATTTCTTTCCAAAAAAGTTATTGATGTTTTCTGGATTTACACATTCACCTGGTCCCCATGCCACTGAGATGTTTACACTGCCAATTCACAAGGCCAGGTTATGAGATCTTTAGGCATCTTGATTTAGATTCTCTTAGGAGGAGGTGCACTTTTGAGGAACAAATGGAATATCTACCTGTCTATATTCCAGACAATCTTGAGGGTAATTAAAAACTCTATCATCATACTTAAAAAAAAAAACTAAAAAGGGACTGAGTTAAACCCTCACAAAACCTCTTTTCAATTGTTTCCCACAGTTTGAGAACTCAATTCTTACACCTTCACATTCTCCTGCTGCAGAGGTATAGCTGATACTGGAAAACAATGAAAATCTGAACATTTCTTCTATTCTATGGAATAAATATCCACATTAGAACAACGTCCTTTAGACTGGTATCATGCTCCCCTGTGAGTTAGTGCACCAAGGAAAAACTTCTCAGTTTATACAATTTAAACAGAATCACATTTAAAGGAGTTTTTATTTGTCAGTACAGTTAACCAGGCATTAAGGATCAATAATAGCAATATAACAGGTAAATCAGAATATTAAAAACTTATAAGATGCTCGTAAAGCTATACTCTAAATACCTTTCAATATCTTATTCTAAGTAGTGATAACCACACACAGTCATACCAGTCCACACACACTGAGTTGCACACACACCTATTTTCAGGAAGTGTGGCTGACAGGCACATCCCCTCTTCTGGAAGGGCATGTCCCCCATTTAAACCCATCTCTTTTTTGAGATATGGGTGCTTCTGCTTTATTTGTACCTCTGCCTCTCCCTGCAATCCTCTAATGGGTACACCAGAGAGAAAGTGCACCCCATGTTTGTATACATGCCCCTCAGCCTCCTGGATACCTTAAGGCTTCTGAAAAGGCACCAAAGTCATCAACCACATAGATTTCCCGTGGCAAAAGTCCTGGAAAGACTAATCCACCTGTCACATTTCACGTTCAGATGTGAGCAAGGAGAATGTCATTAAAGCTGGTGGAGATCTGACCAGTGAGCCCTGGTGGTGATTGCGGCTGATTTGAAGTCAGATGCCCAGGAAATTCATTCACTTATTTAAAGAAAGGCACCTAGTTCCATTTCAGACAGATTACAGAGCTCCTCATGTTCAGCTGCTTCTCCAGAAACACAGGAGTCTCTGATCCCTTATAGATGTTCCATTTTATGATCATGGTTAACCTACAGAATTCAAAAGGTGCTATGTGTCTGTATTTTGGCAACTAAAATCTAAATTTGTTTGCCTAATCAGCTGAGTAGCTCTCACCTCTCCAGTGGCTAATAAGGGAAGATATCTAAACCACTGTTTAGCTGCTCAAATGAAAATTTTCTCATCTAGACCATTTGTCAGGGTCTAGGATATCTACCACTGGTGTTTAGTTTCTGCTCCAGGAGGGCATGGAACTACCACAGAGATCTAGGTATTGGGTCATGCCTGGCAGCCTAATGTGGATATCTCTGGGCAGTGACTAAAGGCAGAAAACTGTGATATGTGATTAACTGAACTGAGCACTCATTGACTGCAGTGGGAGCCTGGACTCCTAAAGAAGATGCAGATTGCATATGCAGGGATGCTGATTTGGAAGAGTTCCATTCTTTCAGCAAAATCCAATCTCTGCTCCCAGCCTTTCTCTGACTCCTCTTCACCAATCTTTGTCATATTGCATGAATATAAATTCCCTTTTCTCATCATTCCTGTAACTCCTGACAGAGGAGGGTCACAATAGCAGATATGGCTTTGCTTACCTCCTGCAGTTTAGATCTGTAGAAACCTCTTAATGCACTGAAACTTTAATGTAAATATGTGATAAAAATCAAATGCAAACATAGGTAAAGAGAAATTTCAGGATGACATGCCCACCTTTGGGTTAATTTTTTAGGCATGCAATATTCTTTCACTATCTCCAGAATACACACTACAAAAGGTAAAGTACTTCTTTATTACAGCTGCTGTAAGAGTTTTACACTGAACAAAATAATGCCTTTTTTTCTTTTGCATTTCTTTTGTTTAGCTCTCAGAAACAGATGGATCATTTCAGCTGAATCATAAATTAGATTGTGACTAATAGTTAAAGTTAGGAAAGTCTCATGCTTTTGAAAACAGAAACTTATCAGAAAATATCTGCAGGTGTGCAATGCACACAACCCATTAAATTGCTTGTAAAATTTAATGGCATCTTGTATATATAAAATGAATATGTATCATTCAATATGAATGTGGATTAATGTGAAATACTGGGCCAGAGGCATAGCTGGTTTGAATCTGCTTTATTATTTTTCTTGTGGATTTCTTGTTTACTTTTTTTATATTATTTCAAGAATATTTATTTCTTGACAATAACATTTCAGAATTGTAAATATGCAATACATAGCCTGGTCCTCACTAATTTCACAGTCCAGATCCAGCAGCTCTCTCCAAAGAAAGAAAACAAAACCAAATATGTGGGATAAAATGCCGAAAAACACACAGAGGACAGCTTGGGATTTTTTATTATTTCTACGTACCAACATTATAACAACAGCAAATTTTGTTTGGGGTTTGAATGTATTATGCAGAGGGCTGAGATGTTAGTTTTATTTTTTATATCTCCATTGGTTTCAAGAGTAGGTTAAACTCTGGGCTTCAGAAGGTTTTAAACCTCGTCCATTTACATATGGAACAAAATTTATTCCAGACTGGACTGTCTTGATTTCAGTAATACCATTCATTTCAGCATCAGAACTCCTTTCACCCTCAATGCAACCAACGTAACCATCAATAGTTTTGACATGCATGATCTTGAGCAGATTTAGAAGAATAGTTCTTAATCTAAATCATGCAATTTTGCATGATGTTTTGAGGTCTATGTGAAAATTCAAATGAATATACATTTGGACATAGAGAAGACAGGTAGCAATTCTGTTTGCAGAGTTCTGTCATTTTTCAAACTGCAGGCTGAAGGTACCAAAGCCATTTCCTGGGCTGTTTGCCACACTGCGAGCTAACAAATGAGACTGATCACTGGGATCAAGCCTTTTACAGTTAAAATGGGAAATAATTCTCCTTACTAATTTTCAGCAACTAAAATGAAAGAAAATTGAGTTTCTTGCTACTCTGAAAATTATCTTTTTCAGAGCCTGAAGCGCTCCAAGCCACAGGCACTTCAGTTCTCAATGAAAAGTTGGGCAGCGTTTTGGAAAAGTGTTTGACCAAGTAATAAAAAAGAGGAGCAATGAAGTGAGGATAACTCATACAAAGTACTTAAAAAGGGTCTCAAGGGGCTTGAGAAAGCAACAGAAAATAACAGATAGAAAAACTACCAGCATTCAAGCAAAAAATTATAATATGCTGAAGTTGGCAAAATTATTCATTTGAAACTGCCAGAATAATTCATACCATACAACAAGAAAACACTTCAAGAGGTCAAAGAATAAAATAGAGGCAACAAAAGAATAAAATATCATCTGAACAACAGAAAATCCCAGGTGATAGCACTCACAGATAAAGATGACAGATATGCCACAGACAGACAGAAATCAAGAAAGAGATGGAAGAATTCAATCAGGGTCTAGTTAACAAGAAAGTACATTTACCACTGAGCCTTGGTGGTGATGTATAAGACAGGAATAGGGTAGTATCCTTTGAAGGACTGCAGGAAGCTGTTAAATATACATTTCTGGATATGGAAATAATGAAAAGTGAATTGGGCTAGCACAAGGTTCTAAATAAATAATTTCAAAAGATGTTCAAAAGTTGTTAATATTGTGAAAGTATTGTGCCCCTTGGAAAGATATTTAATTTATACTTTTTGACTATTCTTTTTAGAAACCCCCAAAGCAAAACCAAGAAAAAGATAGTTCTTCTCAGAGGAGTGAGAGCACAACTCACATTTATTCAAAATTTAAAAGGTTTCCTGTTATTCTGCTTTTTTCCACTGGTGTCCCCATCCCTCCCTGAGGAACAGCAAAGCTGTTTTTTACACTTTGTATTTAACAAACTTGATAAGGCAGCTTTGGGTAAAGTCTGTTTAACCACTTATCCCTAGGAACAAGACCTCATCACCAGTTGATTTGTCCTTTCTAGGAGGATGTGATCCTTGGATCTGGACATGATTAACCTCATTAGTTTTTGAAAACTGAACATTCCAAGCTAAACCCAAACAGTGTGAGGAAAGAAGCTTATTTGAAAACATCTCTAATTTGAAAGTTTCCATATCCGCAGTTCTGGGATACCTTATTTAAAAAAAAATAATTCAAAAGCGTCTCTCAAATTATGTCTTATATTTCGATTCACAGGGGCTGTTCACATTTATTTCAGCCAAAGCTCAGTGAAGAGATTGAGATCTTACAGCCCTCTACTTCCTGAGCACAGGTTAGTGAACACATACAAAGTTAAAAGAGAGCAGGCCAGACCCTGAAAATTTTAATCAGATGGAACTCTCCTGCCTCGGTGAGAACTTTGCTAAGGTTAGGACTACTAGACTTGGCTCAGCTCCAGTGCCAGGTCTGTGAACCTTACTTAGCTTCAGCAAAATTAAAGTTCAGAGGCACAAAGGTACTGCAGAGACTTCACTGCTGATAACCCAAGGCCATATCTTGAAGATTTTCCCACTTTATTTCCCAGCACAGGGAAACTTCCACTGACACTGGGAGTCGAATGCCTAAGTGAACACATCGGGGAGAGAGTCTAAAACAGTTTGCACAGATTGCAGTGGGAGTTTTGCTGGGTGGGATTTCACCATTTAATTCAGATGAGGAGAAATATTAACCCCACAATAAGTTCTATTATTGAAGTATTAGTAAAATGAATTAAAACAGCTCTACACTGTGACCCCTATGGACATATTACACTCCTTTCTGTAAGTCTAACACTGTGATTATAGATGAGTGATGTATGGAAAATTGTTTCAATATTGTGCTGCATGCACTTAGAGTAATCTTAGTCTCTGCCTCATGCACTTAGCATGTATGCAGTTCTAATAAAAAAAAAAGTGATTATATCTTATAGCTTACTCAAATGTTACCATTACGAGAACAATTACAATGATGAAATTATGTGTACACAGGCAGACTTGATGATAGTGAAGCATTTCTTAAATGAAATAGTACCAAGGTCTAAAAAAGTGGCTCAGAACTTAAATAGGAATTTCTTAAAATAAAAATAGTGGTACTTGCAGGCTTTAATTTTCTTTAAATGCTCCAATTTTCAACTTTCTGTGTGCTGTTTAAGAAAACATATACTATATTTTACATTGAGTTATACAATATTAAGTTATCTATTCTAGGAAACAGCCAAATTATCTGAGTTTTTTTCTGCATTAATGTACACACACAGACATGTCCCAAAGGAAAGAGGGCACCTCTTTTTCTGTGATTTCCATATTATTCTTTGTGTTAGGCAAAAATTGTTGGCATTTCACAGTTGTAGCACTTCATATGTATATGATATATGCTAAAGAACGGAATCTAAACAATATAAAAGACATCTGATCAACTTGTTGACCTTCTCTGAACTTGCTCCAACAGGTTGATATCTTTCCTGAGCTAGGAACCCTAGAACTGGACACAGAACTACAGGAGGGGTCTCACCAGAGCAGAGTAGAGGGACAGAATCACCTCCCTTGACCTGCTGAACATGCTGCTTTCGATTCAGCCCAGGATACAGTTTTGGGACAAGACATTTTAGTGCCACTCACGAAATCACAGTTAGTATTGCTAGCTACACATGAGGTTAATACCTCTTCTTGAAATGGAATCAGAGTAATACAAACTACAGTTTCCTTGACCAAAGGAATAAATCCAAGATTTGATCGTTAAACACCGAATTGGCTCACAGTGTCAAGACATCTGCTTTTGCTCTTCAGGAAGACTATCCACATCATTCTAGTGGTATCTTTTCAAGGAACTACTCAGATAAATTTAGTGCCATGTAAGGCTCTTGGAGAAACTGCTCCATCAACCAGCTCATCTATGAGAAAGCTGAGGGTGTCCAGTAAACATTGTGCAATACTGTCATGCTCTCTGCAGGTATCCCAGATAGCTGTAGGTATCTAAGCTTCATGATTTGTTTGTCATTCTCCTTGGTTCCTATATCTGAAACCTGATTCAGTGCTGTTCAGCTGGTGGAATGCAGTTAAACACCTTGTTTATTAACACGTGAACCTGTATGTGCAGTTTGCTTTAGTTGGAGAATGAAGTCAGACTGAATGTGTTTTGGTGGATTTACATCTGAATAAAAGCTCACAGTTCCTTTCTTTAATGCCTAGCTACCTTATCATTCCCCTTAAAAAGTCTCTTATCAGATAAAACAATAATTTGCTTCTCAGCAAATTTTACAATGTCTGGATTCTCTTCTTTCTTGTGAAAACAGAAAGAAAACAAAGGGCAGAATTGATTATAAATGGAGATTAAAAATATCACACATGTAACCAAAGAAGTGTTTTATGTATGATACCACAGGCTGCAGCTACATTATGAAATTAAAGAATCCTGGTGGATGAACCTAGGGACTGGAAGTCTCGTCTATATTGGGCAGTTGATTTTACATGAATCCTGTTCGACTCTTCCAAGAAATTCATGAGTAGTACACAAAATCTAATCATGGCATAAACCATTCCTAGCAGGCTGTTTTGATGTGACCACTCTGTTTTTAGGGTTTTAGAAAATGTAAGAATATGGGCACAAATTCTTTTGTGCTCATTGGCCCTCGGTGTCTAAGAAAAGTGCCCAAAACACTTATTAAAAGCACCAGAATTGCTTTTACACACGAGTATGCCTCACATCTCTGCTCTCATTTTCAGAGTCTGAGGTAGCAGACTGTGCATGTGCCTCCTCTGCAAACAAAAGAATAACTTGAGACATACAGATGCAGATACAGATCCACTTCAGTGTTCATTTTACAAGTGGGCAGGCACCAGGAATCCAAATGCCTTAGGGTAAACTCCACTTGACTGAGTTCCCTAAAATTCTGCAAGATGCCTTTGAGACAGCAGAGCTTGGTTTCGCCTTGCACCCTTAGTGCCAGGATCAGATTCTGCCCTGTTGTGAGATAAACTCCATGCAAACAATGTCCTTCAACACATCCCCTGGCTCTGACACCGAGGTCAAGGCTGTGTGGGGTAGGAGAGTTCAGCCACTGAAGTTCCTAAAACACAGCTGGGGAAGTTGGCTCTGCCACCAGAAGCTGCGTAACCAGAGCTGTGTCAGGGTTAATCAGGTGCACAGAGAGGCAGGGCTCATTAAATGCCAGGAAGCCCTCATTGACATATTTCTGCTGCTTTTGCGATCCCAGCAGCCTTTGATAAGTCTAGACATACTAGTTTCCTAGGAGTTAACTCAGTGTCTCTACTTCTGCATGAAGTCTGTAAACCTGCCTTGAATCCTTATTAGCTCAGCGGTTTTTTTTTTGTTTTTTTTTTCTATTGTTTAAAAGGCTAAACCTGGAATTTGCTAATCATTCTATTTTTATAATATATTTTCCAGCTAATGAGACAAGGTCCCTGAGTGTAAGTACAAGGATGCATAGAAATTCATGCTCCTTCAATGAAGAAGCAGTTAATCATTTTTCTTCTGACATTAAATCTATTATTCATGTCAATATGACATGGATGTAAGACTGTCATTACAAGATCATTACAAGGAATTTCTTTATTTGAGACTATGCTAGGAGAGATGATAATTGTTATTGCTAATAAAAGTAACTGCTATTACTTGGATTTTAAAATATAATTACATGGCAGGAATACTTTGCTGCCATTTACTTACACAACCCATGTAATAACCATATAACTAAATTAGAAATGGATGAGGTGGATAGTGGAGATTAAATCCAAATTTACCCTTTCTTATCACATGCAGAAAGTTCTCACAGGACTGACTGAATAAAGAGCACAGAGTTAGTGGGGAGTTATTTCTCTCAGCTTCAGAGCAGACAATCAGAAGCTAGCAAAGAAGGTATTGACACCAGGCTGGCTAAAGCTACCAGCAGTCAAGGGGAAGGATCTTCTATCTACTGCCAGGTTTATGCTGCTGGCCCCTGCAGAGACCCCTCTGTACCTGCATCCATATGGCAGTTCATATCTATGTGCACATTGCATTCATAAGGCCACTTCTGTTCTCCCAAACCTCTCTGCTGTCAGCTATTCCATGGTCTTAGGATGCTGTGAGGGTCACTTGCATTGATAAGCCTCAGATGACAGATATTTTCCTCCCACTCAAATAAATAAGAAAATAAAGTGCATGAAGTACCATAGAAGGTTTATTTGAGTAATGTGGTAAACAACGTGACTTCTTATCTGATTAAAGCTGAATATGAAGTATATAAATACCAAAAAAAGAACATTCTCTACCTTTAGCATCATCCTGGTTTTGGCTGGGATAGAGTTAATTTTCTTCTTGGTGGCTACTACGGAGCTGTATTTTGGATTCAATATGAGAATAATGTTGATAACACTCTCATGTTTTATTTGTAACTCAGTAGCACTTACTCTAAATCAAGGACTTTTCAGTTCCCCGTGCTCTGCCAGTGAGCAGGTGACAAGAAGCTGGGAGGGAGTGTGGCCAGAACAGTGAACCTCAACTGGCCAAAGAGATATTCCATACCACAGAATATCATGCCCAGGATATAAACTGTGGGGAGTTGGCTGGAAGCCACTGATCCCTACTTAGGGACAGGCTGGAAATGAGTCAATGGGAAAGGAGCAATTGTGTGTCACTTTTTTCCCTTGGGTTTGATTCCTCTCTCTCTCTCTTTTTCCCTATTATTATTACTGTTGTTGTTGTTTTTTAGATTATTAATCTGTTCTCACCTCATGAGTTTTACCTGTTTCTGATTCTCCTTCCCATCCCACTGGGGGCAGGTGGAAGAGTGAGGGAGCAGCTGTGTGGTACTTCATTGCCAGCTGGATTTAAACCACAGCACGTAGATAGGGTGTAATAAATATTTCATTTTCCATGAGTTCTTATGAGTGTGGCCTCTTTAACTGATGGAGCAGAAATACAAAGTGAGGGCTGGATTCAATCAAAAATATAACAGGATTCTGCTGTTAAATGTATTTATATATGTGTATAAAAAATGAATTTTAAGTAGCTCTGCCATATACAATTTCTCTACTTTTTCTCAGTTTTGGAATGTGATATAGATACATATATCTACATGTATGTCTGTGTGTGTGTTAGATATTTCTGTTGATACAGAGGAAAAAGTAATTGAATGAGTCTGATGAGCCAACAGTGAGGGATTTTGAAAACATGCATAATCCTATGGGGAGCAGAGGAAGGCAGCTCATTCCTTGCAGTGTGGCTGTGGAGTATAACAGACAGTTTTCACCTGGGATTGCACTTAGTACCTTTGTAAATGGTCTGGAAGACAGAGCACACCTTGCAGGTGACACTACAGTGGGAAGTGTTGTAAAATATAATGTAAAGAGAGAGAAACAACAGAAGGGCCCTAAAAACGTGATTAGAGGGAGAGGCAGGAAATGAGATTCGAGCAGGAAAACTGTATTTGTGGAAAAGAAACAGCTCAGAACTCCGTTGAAGCTGGGGAGTAATTTGAAGCCTGATTAAAAGCCTCTTGACATTAGTGGAAAAGATGCACACTGATTTTAATGGGCCTTGAAACTGATATCTTTTAAAGCACTTTGAGTTCCCTGAATGAAAGAGGCGATATATAGCAGGGCTGATCCTGTGGGGGAGAATTTGCAGTGTAGGCCAGTAGCAGGAAGAGACAAGGAAGCATTTACAGAGTTATTTGGGACTATGAAAGTAATAACAGCACTTTCACTCCCTTTTCTCTCTCTCTTGCAACCTATTCCCCATGTTCATTTCAGCTATGAAGGTGAATAGGACATAGGGGGGCTAGAACCAAAAACTTCAGCTATGTACACAGAATCCCTGAAGTGACTTTTGCTGCTCTGCTCATTTTTGAAAACTATGCCCTTCAAACCAAAAAATGGTTTTTAATGAGGTTGGAAAGCTGCAATAAAGAACATCAATTTGGTGGTGTGTAATACAGATTATATATAACAAGCCACTTGAAGGATCTCTTGCAAAAACTTTGTAGATGCATTGAATATTTTATGCTTTGTAGATACATTAAATATTTTATGCTATACAGGAAATATTAAGGTTCCTTTTTCTCCACAAAAAAAAAGGATTTTAGACTTGATTTATTAGATAGACATGATAGGGCACAGGCAAAGTCATGCATCTGAGGTAGCATCTATTTATTCATATATTTGCAAGCTCTGGGTAGACCTTACAGCCTTATACAGTCTATAAGATGGAGAGGGAATTTTTGCAAGAGCAAGCATTGATAGGACAAGTGGGAACGGCTTTAAGCTGAAGGTGGGTAGATTTAGATTAGACATTAGCAAGAAATTCTTTACTGTGAGTGTGGTAAGACAATGGAACAAGTTTCCCAGGGAAGGATGCCCCATCACTGTAACTGTTCAAGGACAGGCTGGATGGGTTTTTGAGCAATCTGCTCCAGCGAAAGGTGTCTTTGTCCATGGCAGGGGTTTGGAACAAGGCAATTTTTAATGGCCCTTTCAACCCAAACATTCTGTGATTCTATGGTCTTCAACACTTGATCCTTTTTGTTTGTTTGTTTGTTTTTAATCAAGCATATACACAAGGTAGGAAAAACCTCTTCAGTATTAGCATAACCACTAGCTCATCTGGTTGCTTATGAACACCGTTTAAAGTTCATTTGTTAATTTTAGTTGTGTTAAATCCTATGACAATAATGAAGATGCTAAAGTGCTATTTTAGAAGGTAATATGACCTCTAGAAATATGTATACTCACATCAGTGTTATGTGTATTTAGAATTTCTGTAGAGAATACTTTTATATACTTAATGCACAGAATAGTATCATATTTCTCAAATTGTATTTTATTTGCACCATTTTGAACATTTTTATTTATCTATGTGTTAATATCTCACTTCTCTTTTATTCATATATTCTCTTCTTTTTTCTTCTATTTTCACCTTTCCTCCAATATTTTTTCTTTTCTTTTTGGTCTTTAAAATAAATAAATAAAAAAATATTAAACAAAAAAAATAAATGGATGAAAGAGAGAGGGAAATATCAAATCTATTTGAAAAATGAGCAGTATAAAGTTCAGTGCAAAACAAACAATTAAAAAATATAGTGTGTTCCTTTTTTGACATTTTTCTAAAAAAATGTGGGGAAAAAAGGAGCAAAACCAGCTTTCACTTTCAAGTTTTAATTAAAGTGAAACATCTTAATAAACATACACACTGATGTAACTTTTTAAACTTTGTTAATTGGAAAAGTAGAGACGTGCACCAGTGTTGCACCTCACTGAGTGCAAACAATTATAAAAGTCAGTGAAACTGTAAGTGATAATGAGAAGCTCTATTTGCAACTGCTGAAATGCCTGCCTAGATCCCCTCTGAGGCATTCAGGCACCATATGTTTCCAGCAAACTGGTCACAGAATTTTCTTCAAAATCAACATCCCCCAAATGTTAAAGGCTTCACTTTGGTTTGTATTTAGCATCAGTCTACAAAGACAAGAGTTTTTGTCTTTGTTTTTATCTTACATCCATGCCTTTTCCCATCTCAAGGAGCACCAGCACAGATAAGAGGCTTGTGTTTTTCTGTTGTCTCCTCCACCCACCTGGAGGGTGGTGCCTACAATAGAAACCTCTCACCATCATCACAGGACAGGTAGGCAGTTTCATGGATTAGATTATAATACTTGTCACATTTACCAATTCAAACATATTCTGTGTTGTCTTCCAGCAGAGAGTTTGTTTCTGCTGCCAGTCTTGTTCCTGGCCTCTGCTGGAGTCAGCTGGCTTGGAGGAACACCTAAAGGCAGTGGCATGTTTGACAGACTAGTTGATCTTGTTGGATGGGCTGATCTAGTGGAAGGTTTCCCTGCCCATGGCAAGGAGGTTGGAACTGGAAACCCATTTAAGGTTATCAAGCATAGGAATAGGCTGCCCAGGGAAGTGGTGGAGTCACCAACCCTGAAAGGGTTCAAGAAACAGCTGGATGTGGCATTTAGTGCTCTGGTCTAGTTGACAAAATGGTCAAAGGTTGGACTTGATGATCTTGGAGGTCTTTTCCAATTTCCCCAATTCTGTGATTCTATCTTTATGGTCCCTTCCAACCAAAACCATTCTGTGATTCCACGTCTCTTCAAAGTTCAGACAATGAAGTAGCAGCTTTTTCAGACATGTTATATGATATGGTGTGTGATATGGGTTTTTTGAGTCATATGGGCAATTCTTTGAGAAAGGGACAAAGGTTGCAGGGGCAGAGGGGGAGAGAGCAGAGGAGGGAGCAGCAGCAAAGGGACCCTGAGGGTGGCTGGAGGGCCAGAGCAGGAATCACCCCACAGCTGCCATGGAGAGCCCTGCTGGAGCAGAGATTCCCCCCTGCAGCCCAGGGAAGGACCACACTGGAGAAGGGAGATGAGCCAGGAATGCATATTTACGTCTTTATCATATAAATGCGTATTTTTCTAATAAGAAAATGTAATCCTAGTATTCAGGTCATTAAAATACAGGTTTGATTTGGGGAAAAAAAAATGTAAATAGCAACATGAGCTGAGTGTAAATATGTACATGAAAATGCAATATAGGAAAAAAATTGTCGTAATGTGTGTTTTATAAAAACCTTTTGGTAGATTCCACCTGGGGATTTGTAAGTCCTTTAGCAAATGTTAATGATATAGAGCTGAGTCATCATAGGTCATTATTTGCTGTTCGTTAGAAATTAATTATTTCATGTTAAAATCACATTGCAATTAAGCTGCTGAAACAGTTTGAAACATCTACTAAAATTCATATCAGTCTTTACACAAATATTTGCATATTTTTATTTAAACAGCAGAGCAAACTAGACCAGAGAACTTATGTTTGCCAAGTGTACTTCTTTAACAGTTTTATGGATTGTTATGAGAAAAAAAGACATAAAAAGTGGTTCTTGCATTTTCCAGGCTATTTTTCATGCTTCTTTAGATCTTTTTTTTTTCCTTTTCTGATTTAGAAGCAGTGTTTTCTACTATATTGGTTGCATCCTTCCTTATCTCTCTTTTCCCATCCTGTCCATCTAAGTCTCTACTTGAATCTGAAGTGGATTTAATTTTCTGTACCTTTAGTGATCTAAAATACAGAAATATGGAGTATTGATGCCCAGTGTCTTGTGTGGAACCAACAAACCCTCTTTACATCCCACCACAGGGATTTGAGAAGACCACAATGTTCAGTGATAAAAGCAGACTGTAAAAGCACACCCTATGAACACCCTAAAGGTGCACAGAAAGACAACAAGCAGGAAGGGTAAACCCAATAAAACCCTGCCCTGACTCCCAGGCCCATTCCAGGAGCCATCAGTCCATCAAAAGTCTATCTGTAGGAATCTAGAGGAGCAGAGGGGCACAAATCCATGTGGAAACACGAATTGGGGACTCAGAGGAAGGCACACTCTCTCTGAACCATTTCCAGGGGGTTGCCCCAGGAGAGCCTCAGTCCCACTATCCAGGAGGGAAACCTCATGATGAGTCAATATTGAAGCATCTTTGGGACCTTTGGGATGGAGAAGGTTGCTGCCTGAGGGTATAGCACACACTAAGTGATGAAAGGGAAAAATATTTTGGGATTGAATAGGATTTATTATGGCCAAAAGGTAGTTTGAGGAAGAAAAACTGTGTGATAAAGTGCGTAAAAAGTCTCTCTGTTCTCCAAGAAATTTTTTTGAACAGTATGGGAAAATTCTTTCAGAACCAGACCCAGTGTTGGAAGGTGGGTGCAGGCAGCTGGGCTAGCACTGAGGCTAGAGATTCCCTGGCTGGAGAGACTGGAGTGAGCAAAACCAAGCAGAACCCACTGGGTTGGGAGCAGGGAAGAGTGCACCACTGCTCTGCACCACTTGGAGCAAACATGGGTACTCAGGAGGGTTTGGGAGAGTCAGGCAAGATCAAGCTGGAGTAGCCAGAGAGTAGGTGATGTGCTTGGGAGCCAAGTTGTCTCTAAGGGTGAAACTACAGTGGGGTTGGCTGTTGGGGTAAAGGGGAGTCTTGACCTGTGAATGTCCTGTCTGTGTGTTCTGGGGCAAACTGGAGTAGGGTTGTGGTCCTATGGGCTCATATGTCCAGTTTCCAGCAACTGGGAATTTCCCTTTCCCTTCTCTTTTCCCTTTTCATTTCATTTTCCAAACCTTTCCAAACCTTCCTTTCCCAAAGCTTACTTTCCCAAACCTTCCCTTGCCTTTGGCATTCCAGGTTTACTTATTTGATTATGATGTGGTTACTTGGGGAATGACAGTTGCTACAGTCCCAGTATTATGGCTCATTACTTAGAGCTGGTTCAATTTCTATCTTAAGAAACTTCTTGTGAGTGCATTTAATATTCAGAGTTTCGATTTTCAAGTTTTCTTCAGTTCATTAATTTGAACAGTAATTTCATCCTTTCTGACACTGAACAGCAATCATACACTGTCTGGGTAAAATACTCTACTGACAAATTCAATAAAGTAATTTTCCTTTGACTAGCTATCACACTTAAATTATATACATTACCATAACCTAGGATGCACCTGCTGAGACAGAAGTTATAAATTGATATATACATATATATTTTATTTTTAAAATTTTCCAAACAAGCTGTGGATTTGAAATTCAAGTCATCATCCCCCTCAAAGGGATATCATTATTTGAGATTTAGGAACTTTTTAAAACTTCACTTAATTGTTTTATCTAAAAGCCATATTGTTCTACCTCTAAGGCTTTGAGTCTTCCTGTCCTTGCTTCATGATCTATCACTTCTGTGGGAGTGTTTATGTTGTTATAATTTTCTGCAGTGAGTTGTATGGACTGAAAAACACAAATTAATATATACAGCAAAAAAAAAAAAAATTGGTATTTCATTTACAGTAGTCAAATGACAGATGAGGGGTTGTTCTCCACGTCTCCTACAACACAGAGCTGTTGAGCCCCTTTAGTATGTAGACTGAGATTTGCTGACCTCAACAAATAGGTGGCCAGATACCCACCTAGCCACACCCTCTACACCTCTACTCAACAGGGGAGGAGAGAAAACAGGTTGGAAAAGGTTTTCAGTGAAGATAAGGACAGGGAGATCCCTCAGCAATTATCATCATGGGCAAAACAGAACTGATATGGGGAGATTGATTTAATTTATTACCAGTGAAACAGTGTAGGAATGAGAGAAATAAAAACAACAGTAAGAATTGTAATGAAAAGGAAAAGAAGGAACAAAACCCAGGACAGACAAGTTATGCACAGTGGTTGCTTACCACCTACTGACCAATGCCAACCTGTCCCTGAGCAGCGATTGGTGGCTCCCAGACAACTCCCTCCATTTTACATACTGGGCATGACCTACTTTGTTATGGAATATACCTTTGGCCCACTGGAAGAACATGGGACAAAAAAAAAAAAACACAAAAGTCCTTGATTTAGGGTAAGCACTACTTAGCAACAACCAAAACACCAGTGTGTTATCAGCATTATTCTCATACTGAATCCAAACCACATCACTGTAGTAGCTACTAGGAAGAAAATGAACTCTATCCCAGAGGAAACTAGGACATCAATAATTCTCGAGTCTTTTACCTCCTCCCCAATTTCCCCAAGTAGTGCAGGGGCATGGGAAATAGGGATTGTAATTGATTCCTGATGCTTTGTCTCTGTTGTTCCTTCCTCCCCATCATGTTCCTCTCCTGTAGCATGGGGTTCCTCCCTTAGGAGACAGTCCTTTGTGGACTTCTGCAATGGGAGTTCTTGACATGGGTTGCAGTTTTTCAAAAACTACTTCAGATTGGGTCCTTTCCACAAGATACAGTCCTTTGAGAATGGATTATTCCAGTGTAGATTCCTCTCCATGGGCCACAGGTCCTGCCAGGACTCTGCTCCTGTGTGGACTCTTCACAGGCTTCAGCTTCCTTCAAGGCACGTCCACTTGCTCTGGTGTGGGGATCCTCCACAGCCTGGAGGAGGGTCTTTGCTCCCCCTGTGGACCTCCATGGGCTGTAGAGGCAGCACTGCCTCACCATGGTCTGCACTATGGGCTGGAGGGGAATCTCTGCTCTGGCACCTGGAGCATCTCCTGCACCTCCTTCCTCACTGATCTGGGTCTCTGTTGGGCCTCTGGGTCTCTCACATGTTCTCACTCCTCTCTCCAGTTGCTGTGCACCGTTTTTCACTCTTTCTTAAATATGTTATCACAGGGACTCTGCTAATGTCACTGGTTGGTTCAAAAATTTGGGCAGTGACAGATCCCTCTTGCATCTGGTTGGATCTGGCTTTGTCTAACATGGCAGCAGCTTTTGGTCACTTCCAAGAGAAACCACCCCTGCAGCCTCGCTGCTACCAAAACCTTGCCCTGTAAACCCAACATAACAGGTAAGAAGTTGATGTAATTTTTTTTTTTTCTGTATGATTAAGGAAGAACAAGGCTTTTGTGCTTTGTTTCTCAATATTGCCATTATTTGGTGAGCCAGGCTTGGGAAAACATTTAATAATACTAATTACTAACTATCAAATAGTCCTATTTTTGGAAACCCTTTCATGTCAGAAACACCAGGTTTTCAGACCCTTCCGAGGAGAGCAAAGTGTAAGAATTGTACCTTAGTGAAACTATTTGAACTTCACAGGGCTTGGATCGTAGGGTTTGAAAGNNNNCTGAATATCAAGTTTTCCTATGAAAGTGAGAATTTTGAGTTGCGAACAAGTTACTGAGGGGTAAAAGCTGTGCATCAAGATAGGACTAGAGCAGATGGGGTAAACACAGATAACAGTTTGAAAGACTGGAAGAGGGGAGTGAGACTTGTTCTTCCCCAACCTGCTTCATCCATCCCTTTTCCCACCCTATGCTCTCTCTTGTCTGGCTTCCTGATACAAGAGATGAGATAAAACACTAATTTGACAGAAAAAAGGAATGGTATTTCAATAGGTAATCAAGCTGGATCAGCTAATGAAGGGATCCAGCTCTCCATCTCTGCATCTACTCCTGGAGGAGTGAACTATGTGTTCAAAAGGAGGGAGAGATATTTCCACCAGATATGGAGAATAAATGGATGGAATATTCCCAAATCTAGTTACCAAGTTTAGGGCTAATTATGTTTTCTTCACCTGTATAGATGGTCTTATCTTTTGTCAAAGATCAAACCATAGACAAATGGACAATCTCAGCTGCCAAGTTAGCAACTCTACATCAGCACGGTCTTACATCTTTGTTTCCAAAGGCAGTTGCTGAAAATAATTTTATTAATACGTGTTCAATGTTTTAAATGTATTAAATGACAGAAACTTCCTTTCTTTGAGAAAGAAAAATGTTCAAGTACTATTTCTGTGAAGTAAAATGTATTTAAACTGAAAACAAATCTCTAGAAATCTGTAAGTGTCTGTCACTGCATCATGCAAGGCAAAAATAGAGGTAGAGGTCACTGACAGGATATAAACGTCTTCTGACATTTTAAATGTTCCAAGGGTATGTGGAAGTTCTACTTGGGGCTGGCAGACTTAGCAGGACTTATGGAGATGGAGTGCTAAATGGAGGCTACGAAGAGTGCCTCATCACACCAAAATCCCTAAGTTTCTGAAGCGTACATACACTTATTTTAGTAACTATCATTCCCCATATAGGAAATATTGACACGAAGATTTCAGGTATTAACAAAGAACAAACATTGAAATGAGTGTAAATATTTACTAATTTTTTTTCTAATGCATTTAAGTCTACTGAGGGAAACAGTAAATCTGGGTTTTTTTAATTACAGTACAAAACTGTACAACTCTTCCTATGTTGTTATTATTACTCTCATTTCGTTACACAGTATTTTGGCAGCTGCCTCTCACAAAATTTTCCATGTCTTATGTAGATCATTCCCACTGTAAAATCCCAGTGTATTAGAATAGCTGTGACATCTTCTTCCTTTCCAAGATGTTCTGAGGAGTGAGCTGTCATATTTTGCAACCTTTTGCACTCCACATGAAATGCAAGCAAAAATTGGGACTTCTGTTAGTCTTTTTAAAGTGCCGGATCTCTTTGGGGTGAGTTAGGGGTGAGTTATCTGTTGTCATGTTATTTGTATCTTTTATACACTGACAGGATCAAAAGAGAAATGAAAACTTCACACAAAACTTGTAGGACAGATAGGTAGAGATAGATAGATAGATAGATAGATAGATAGATAGATAGATAGATAGATAGATAGATAGATAGATGATAGATAGATAGATAGATAGATGAATGATAGAAATTGTTGTGCCACAGCTACTTTTTCCATTCCTATCTATTATAATAATTCAGGAAGTTCAGAAAAGATTTCAAAACCCTCTTGGATGGGCTGTTATGTTTAGCTATTAGAAGTGTAAACCGTTAGAAATTAATGAATTTCAGTATCAAAAGTGTATTTTTTACTTTAATTTTTTTTGTTTTGCTAAAGGAACACTTCATACAAGCAGTATATTATTTTCTTTTTTTCTCCCTCCATTGGAAACCTGGAAACCAGAAATCTTGTGCAGAAAACTTATTGTTTTCATTGTTTTTCTAAAAAGGCACACATACAAAACTAAGAAACACAAAACCAAGCAAACAACATAAAACTAAGCAAAACAAAATGAAAAGCGAACACTTTTCAGACAGTTCTTCCAGTTCCCAAGTCCTATGCATGACTTCCTTATGTCATGCTCCCA
This sequence comes from Empidonax traillii, assembly GCF_003031625.1. Lineage (NCBI taxonomy): Eukaryota > Metazoa > Chordata > Aves > Passeriformes > Tyrannidae > Empidonax > Empidonax traillii. The sequence continues at coordinate 34,134 of NW_020957016.1, forward strand.
AGCTTGTAAGCAGCTGTGTTTTCCTTCTCAGATACCTGGTCATAGCAATGCTCCCCAGCATTGGTGCTGCACGTTTGTGCAGAGAGAAAAAGGAGAGATGCTGAGTATTTGTCAGTGCACAGCAACCATCCTAACAGGCTCTCTGTTATGTATTTGGAAGGAAACTTGCATCGGCTGATGTTTTCAAACCGCACACGTTTCTCAATTCAGAATGTTTTTAATGACTAAAAGACAATTTTCATGCTATACTAGAACAAAGAGAAACTGTAGAAAGTTAGATGCAAAATGCATTTTTGAAGCTCAGAAGGACAATTACAAACCCAGCCAAAACTACAGCTTATCTAATTTCAGCATCTTTTATTGAACTACATGACTAGTTCCTATGAATGATGAAATATGATGCAGCTCTGTATTTCTCTTGCAAAAAATTTGATTAGATGTCCTTGGTAAAAATTTTGATTTGGATGGGTTTGATTTCATCATCTCGAAATAGCTATTATTCTTCAATGAATTATAACAAAAGAGAGGAAACAGAGGGGTAAGTTGCATGTAGAAATGAGGATTCACACTAAGAAATCTTATTTGCAGTTACTCAAGATAGTTTTCTCTTAAAGAATCGATCAAAATGAGACAGCACTGAGCAGATGTTTCAGAGGCAGTTTATTAAGAAAAAGGGGAAAATTAGGGGAGGTAAGGGATCTTTTAGTGTCTCCTTGGCTTACTATGTATTCAAAGGTCAACGGAAAGTTGCAAAGAAAATCAATTTGTCACAAGCTGCTCTGCATGAGAGTTTTTTCTGTCAATGATCTCGAGAGAAAATGCTACACTGATAATGCCTGACATTCTCACAATAACACACACATTTGACTTGATGCCTCAGAGCTTTTTGGATTTTTTAAACTTTTGTAGATTTTAGAAGTAGTTGTGTAGTAAATGTAGATTTTATTGTAGCTGTGTTATATCCCTTGCCCTTTAGCACAATAGTTACACATACCAACCCTGTTACCCCATTTCCTATTAATCTGTCTAAATTCTGTTAGCATGTTTAGTTTTCAAGGTAGAACTGTAGAAAAACACCTCTGTTTAAGAATATCTCACCCTAAGCCTAGACCAGGAGATATCAGAGACACAGTAACCTTCAAAGCCAGAACTCTGGAAGAACTCTAAGGACTGTACATGCTATAAAGATGAAGATGAGGAAGAAGGGGTCCCAAAGACCCCAAACTTAATTCCCAAAGAGGCATGTCAGGGGGCAGAACTGGGCAGAGCCAGAGGGTGGATGAATTTGGGATCTGATGGAACTTATAAAATCATAGAACCACTGTCTGGGTGCACAAGGGTCATGTGTATTCCGCTGGGCCTGTAGGCTCATTAAAGGACCTACTCTTTTTATCTTATCTTATACACTAAATTGGCTTGTGGTCTTTTACTCCATAGTCTCTTTAGGCAACAGACTTTTCTACTCTGTCGTAATGCCTTTACGCATTACGTAAATGCGTAAAAGCTGGGACTCCCAGCTTCTCCATGTCTATCTCACTCCAGCAAACCCTCTCTTTCAGGTATCTTGTGACAATGAAAAACAAAATCTGCCCTATAGTGCTGAAATTAAGGGAGAAATTGGATCACAGAACAACAGAATAGTTTGGGTTGGAAGGGACTTTAAGATCATCTAGTTCCAATTCCCCTGCCATGGGCGGGAACAACTTTCATTAGATCAGGTTGCTCAGAGCTCCATCCAAACTGGCCTTGAACACTGCCAGGGACGGGGCATCCACAGATTCTCTGAGCAACGTGTTCCAGTGCCTCACCGCCCTCACAGTAAAGAATTTCTCTGTAATTTCAACCTATTCTCTTTCAGTTTAAAGCCATTACCCTTCTCCTGTCACTACATACTCTTGCCAAAAGTCCCTCTCCAGTTCTCTTGTAAACCTTCCTTAGGCACTGGAAGGTCCTCTAAGCTCTCCTGGAGCCTTCTCTTTCCCAGGCTGAACAATCCCAACTCTGTCAACCTGTCTTCAGAACAGAGGTGCTCCATCCCTCTGAACGTCTCTGTAACCTTCTCTGAACTTTGTCCAACAGGTTCAGGACTTCCTTATCTTGGGGACCCCAGAGGTGGATACAGCACTCCCGGAGCAGAGCAGAGGGGCAGAATCCTTGACCTGCTGCCCACAATGCTTTGGATGCAGCTCAGGACACATTTGGCTTTCTGGGCTGTGAGTGGACATTGCAGGTCACGTTGAGCTTCTTCTCCAACAACACAGCCAAGTCCTTCTCTCCAGGACTTCATTCTTCACTCAGCTTGTATTTGTGCTTGGGATTGCCCAGACCCAAGTGCAGGACCGTGGCTTTGAGGAACTCAGTGCAGTTCTCACTGGAGGATAAAGCCTTATCCATACTGCCTAAATCTTCAAAGTACATGATGTGAATCCAGATTACCACTCACTTGTCACTAAAATATCTTTTACAGGTAAGAGTTTATAGGCCAAAGATTGGCAAATATTCTGAAACATGGCTTCACTTACATAATGTAGCTAATAAAGTTTTAATAAATAAATAATTTATTAAGCTTTTATGCTGCCACTAACAAGTCTCTCACATTCCTTCTTGGAATTCATTAATACTCATGATGCTTAATTTTGCCTTTTATTTCCTCTGTATGTCCTCAACTCCAATGCACAAACCTCAAACATATGAGCACAGCAGCTTGGCCATGGGTATCATCAGGCACCTGAAGCTCTATTTTTAAATCCAACATAGATCCTCCGAGAAGTAATTTGGGTGACAGACAGGAGAGAGATAAGAAACAGAGGGACATTAACTATCCTGGGTGCAATGGCATAAGGAGCTGCAGCTTCCCATACTGTAGACATCAGGGATATGTCTATGCAAAAGGTTTTTCACATTTCTCTATTTGACTTTAGAATGAAACTTTTTAATTGACATGAAGCTGCTGGTTTCGGGGGTGTGGAGGTGGTTGGGTGGTTTGTCCCATCACTCCACAAAATGTTTAATGCTGAAGGATTTTGAAAAGAGACCAGAGTTTTACAGCAAGCCTGCTACTGTGAGTATGACCACTTGAACCAGATGAACATAGAGCATTTGAAAGTACTTTAGAAAGCTTCTTCCTCCCTAGGTAGAGAGAAATATATATTTTTGCAATAGTAAAAATCAAAGTCCTCTTTATCTCGGGAAAGTGTGAATCCTTCAAGAGTCATACTGAGATCATAAGAACTTTGCAGGTAAAAAATGAGGTAATAAACTGATCATTCAGTCAGGGGTGAAATTAATGAAGCTTGATTACTGATGCTTTCCCCACCTATGTGGATTCTCTCATGTCTGGTAATGATGTTTTTAGCCTTTTCATTAGTGGGAAATTTTGTCCTCTATTTAGTCTCCTGCTTTCATAGAAATTTTTGGAGTGTGGTACAGTTTGAGCCATGAGTCCCCAAGCTTTTTCTGAGGTTGGATAACAAATTCAAAGTTGTTTGGGGAATGAAGGAGAAAAGGGAAATACTGGTGATGTGAAAACACACAAATCATGACAAACCATTCATGATCATCCAGCAGTTGTTTCAATAGAGGACTGGTAACAAAGAGATATGTTTTTAAACTTTTATTAATAACAATTATTTCCATTAAATTTTAACACAAAGAAAGTCTAGGATGACTCCAACACAGTATTCTCCAGAAGCAGATGGGAATTTCAGTTCCATTGCACTGATCAAATGGAAGGTTGAAGGACATGTTTGATTTTAGAGCACTTCTGAATTGCTTCAGTGACACCTGTCCTACAAATAAAGAACTAAATTATCTTCTGATCAATCATGCTTATTTCCCATTTTTGGTATTCAGATGTTTTGGAGAAAATCACAGCTTTCATAATAACCTCACCATCACTCCATCCCCATAAGCCACAGGGGTATGGGAGGTGGCAGAGAGACGAAACATGCTGGGAGCAATCACTTGGGGGTTGATTTGAATTACAAGAAAGTTTCATCTAGATTGAGCAGCATATCTCCAATCTGCTTGGCTCTAGGAAATCATTATGATTTACCCTTATCAGATTTCAACAGCTGAAGCTTCGTCTTCCTCAAGAGAAAGATGGGAGTTTGTTCTCATCAAGATAACAGCCTGAAAAGAAACTACGTGTGTGGAGAACATGCTGGAAATGTTACCTTTGTTTTGGTCGGTTGAAATAAGTTTGTGAGAAGGAAGCAAAGGAGTGTGATGGTCATTTTTTTGTGGACTGTGGTTTCTAGGAGAGAGTGTATGTAAAGAAATATTTAAAATTTGGTTTTGAAGATCTGTGAGGATTAAGTGTTTAATTTCTCTGTTCCCTCCACGTTTCTGACTGCATTTTTTTTTCAGGACAATTCAGTTTTTAGTTTACAAATCCAAAGGTAGGTTTGTACAGCTGTATAAATATTGTAAGGAATACCATAGCTTTCAAATGGCTTTTTCATAACAAGAGAAAACCTTATTGGGCTGAAGTTTACAAAAACTTGGAAGTCTTCTAAATTTTTTTGATGATCAATTTCTTTTGAAAAGAGAAGTTGAACTGAAATTGATGGTGCCCCCTGATATAAAATATAAATTATAGATGTACCTAGAGTATATTGTTTGTCAAAGCAGCTACATAAATAACACCCAAAACATTAATAAATAATAGCATGTTTAAAAATCTCTCTTAAACTCTCCAGTGTCACAGAGAACTCGAATCAGGAGAGAAATGCTGAATTTTAAACCCATAACTAAGCTGAATGGTCTGTTCAGTTCATATATTTGTCGACAAAACTATTCCTCCTTGAAAATGTACACTCTGCTTTCTTGTTTTACATAACAGATTTCATTGGATACTTGGGAGGGTTTAATGAATTTTTTTTTTCTCCAGTAAAATATATTTTTTTATATATATATTAAACCTTTGATTTTACAGAGAATGAAGTAATAAGAAGATATTTTCAGGAAACTTCTAGTCATTAAATGAATGTAGGGAATTATTGATTGGGAACTGATTCACGAATTGAAACCTAGACTTTGTAAGGAGATGTCATACGGGCAGTAGATACAAGAGCAGAGGTGTGATAATAGGAAGAAATTGCCCTCTAGTAAAATAAAAGTGGAAAATGACATTTTTTTCATGGTAATTTACAACCTTCTTTGGACACTCCCTCCTGACAACCCTTGACTTTATGGGGAGTCCTTCTTCTTGGCTGAGGAAGGGCCAGAGGTCTAGCACAGGAATAACACAGATCTTTCCAAGGGTGACCCTCAGCAGTTGCACTGCCCACAACAATCCTTCCCACCCTGTCTCACTCACCTTCTTTATTTTACCATGCAAACAGCATGAAAAACTCAAACTGTTCTATCTATCCTTACAGAGAGGGAATCAAGTAGAAAATTTATCTCCTTGAGAGGCAATGAGGGGTTCTCCCAGTAACAATTCTTACACAGCCTTACTCCCAGCCTGGGATTTTTTCCACCATTTTGTACTGTGACTAAATGAAATCATTGTTTATTGATTGTAAGGACACAAGGCACAACAACTGATTTCATTGCACTTCTGGGACTGCTCTTTCTACTACCCAGGATTTTATTTTACATTTTATTTTATTTTATTTTATTATTAGTTTGTGTTGAAGATTTTGATACAAGTTTCTTGCATTTTTTGTCAGTCCATCACTGAAATCACATTTTTGTCTCTCTGTGTGTTACCTTGAGGTGAGATCAGGGTTAATCCACAGTCCACATATCTGCTGGATCCTCCTTGGTCTCCAAGTGCCCAGCTGAGTTTGCATGTATTTGTCCAAATATTGATCTTCTCCCTGTCCTGTAAAATGTATTAAGGGGAAAGAATATGTGATTTGTTGTTTCTTGTAATTAAACAGTGATCACTTCTGTTATTGAGACACGAATGGTAGTAATAAAATATCTACAAATAAAGTATTCTTAGAAAAGGATTGTTTATACAATTTGATAAACTCATTTTTTCATGGAAAAATATTTAGTCTGATATTGTGTCTCTGACTGCATGTCAAAGACAAGACTACATATTTTTAGAGAGCAGAGTATCAGTAATCAGAATCTGTCATGAAGATCTGCTGGGAGAATTTTGCCTTTATTGTCTTTTCCCTAACAAGCTGGTGCCTGGTTCGTGTCAGTGGGACTCATTTGATGTGATATAATGAGAGATGCAGTTGTGCCAGTCCTGTGCAAAGTGAAAAACGGGTCAGAAAAGTTTACCAAGGATCATGCTAATGAGTTCAGAGCCCAAGATGTAACAAAAAAAAAAAAAAAACTCTCCTCAAATGTTGCTGTTAGGCAAGCAGCTTTATACTTCTGCCAATTTTACAGCCTCCTACTCAGCATCCACTTAAATTAAAAAAGAGTGATACCTAGATCAGTGCAGTCTCCTGTGAATTCCCATGGATTAGATGGAAGAGCAATACCCTTTTCCTACAGCAAAAGAAAGTGAAGGTTAGTTCTGAGTAAGGACTACAACTCCAGGTAGGGTTTTTTTGTTGTTTTAAAATTTGTGATCATGTAAGAGACTGGTAGTTCACAGTATTTTACAGCTTTCTGACTGAGCTTACAGCAGTACTTGTTTACACTTTGGTGGCATCTAAGATTTTCTATGTAGGATTGCTAAAACCAGGTACCCAAAGAAAACTGAGAAAATTCCCCAAACCTCATTTTATCTTATTATGTCTCGGGGCTTTGGGAGTGAAGAGTGTGTGTGTGTGTGTGTCTGTATCTATTCAACTTTACAATATTGAGTATTAAACTCACATTTAGCTCCAAACTTCTGCTTCTCTTACATGGGGGGAAAATCGTGGTTAACCACAGACATACCTCTATTTAAAAACAAAGGGAAAATTATCAAATATAGATAAAGCACTTAGTGTAAAATTACAAAGATGAGTGACAAAGCCCTGAGGATAGAAACACCACTGTGCTGTGTGCAGAACAGATCTGCCACCATCCCCATCAAGCAGATCTGATCACTTAAAAAACTCGAACTTGCTGTGCAAGCAGTTGTTTAGACTCTGACCTCAAACACTGTAGTAGGAGTTTACTTTTATTTCATGCCTTACCTTGATTTTGCATCACTGACTGATCAGCAGGTGGTTTATTCAACCTTTCTCTCTTCTTCTTACACATATAAGATGCCCCAAGATTTATTATATATCTATCTCAACAGTATTTGTCAGGAAAATGTTGTTCTTATTTTGCAGATTGGAAATGAGCTCACTAACTGTGGGATTTATCTCCCCATAATTTCTCTCCCCTGTAAGAAGGCTCCATCTGAGCTGGTCAAGAGAACTCTCTGTACAGAAAATGGAGAGAAATGGATGCAATTCATCTTCTCTATTTTGTAACTCTTGCAGGATGAAAGGACTCCTACACCAGAAACGCTTATTTATTTCCATTCACCAAAAAAAGAGAGCTCAAATATAGATGTCTGCAAAGTGAGGGGTGATGTATCCTGCCTTAGCAGAGGGAGCAATCTTCCCAAAGTAACATTTCTAGCCTATGGATATTTCTATACACAGTGTTGAAATACCAAGGTATCATCACACTAGCTCTCACTGTAGGCTGATGTATTTTGCTCAGAACTGCTGTAATAAACTCATTTCATTGCTGAAAAAAAGAGCTGAGATCTACAGCCATACTGCAAATGCCTTAACAGCACTTAATTTATGCTTTCAACACCAGTGAGAAACTAAATTCTGATGCTCAAGCTTAAAGTTTTCCCACTGATTTAAGTTTCTTTGTGCATTAAGACTACAGGGAAAGTATGGTAGAGGGAAATTCTTGGAGCAGCTCAGTAAACAGGTGGAGCTGCATCCTTAAGACATTTCATGTTCTTCTTGCTGACCCACAAGGTTGTGGAGAAAGTCTCACATTTCACCCCTCAGTGAGAAGGTGCTGGAATAACCATGTCTGTGTTTTTGCAGATCAGTATAGGAGTTGCTCTTGTACACAATTTATCTTCTGAGGTGATTTTATGAAAATAATCTTCAGTAGAAGGTTAACTAGTGCTAATGCTGACATTTTCCAGGCACAGCAAAATACTCATGTCCTTGGAGAAAATTTTCCAGGCCACAATTTCTCTACACAATCTCAAAAAGTAATCAGACTATAACTGCAATATATCCTTTATTGCTAATTGAAACTTGCCCACATCGGACAGGATAAAGGAATGAAAAAGGTAAAAAAAATATATATATTAGGGTTGCTTACTTTGTGTCTTATAGCACTAGTAATATACTTTATTCTTTGTTTTGATCTATGAAGACTTGTGAAGAACACCCAGACTGAAGTTTTTCCAGGAGACCTGGGGGGAAAAAAACCTGTAATAAGATCCTCAAATCACTCAGAATCCCATGTTTACCAGAAACAACTTGATTATTGTAGTTAAAGTACAGAAATCTGAGTATTTTAGAAAAAAGCATCACTCTTTACCTTCTACATGAATAATTTGCCCTCCCCTGCAGTCCATTCTTATGGGGTTCTTGTTTTAGATGATCTAATTCTGTCCATATAAAGGCATCAGTGTCTCTGTGGAAGCCTTGTGCTGTTATAAATCACTGTGCTGGAGAACACAAGCAACTTGCTCTGCCACTCTGCGGGGCTGTGAGAGGGCTGCACTGCGACCAGACAAATCTTGAGACCTCAAGCATGAGTTATACTCTGAAATAAACTTTTTGCCTCTTACTGAATTCAAAGTCAAGTGGCACACACTCGATTAGAGGAAAGGTCTGCATGTTATCAGCAAGCAGCAGCAAAACAGCCAGTATGGCTGTCCAAGGCTAAAATCTCATAAAACAAGATATGGATTCCATCCAGTACCCAGGAAGAACAGCCCTGAAAGAGAAGCAAAGAAAGGTGCTGTGCCTGTGGTTAATTCTTTCTCTGCTGCTCTCCTTTCATTCCCTTAAAAAGTAAAGTGGCTAAAAGCGGTTACCTTTTTCCCCTTCCCTTTCCCCTTCTCTTTCCTGTTCCTCTTCTCTTTCTTATTCCCCTTCCCTTCTCCTGTCATTTCCTCATGCAAAACCAGTGTTCTTACACCTTTCCCCATTGCTACTTCTGTTACTATAACTTGTTTTGAAGTAGGATAAAAAAAAATGCTCTAAACTAATGATCTAATAGCTTTGGATTCTCAGTAGCTTTTTGTTCTAATATATTCCTTAGAATTTCTTCAAAAGTATAAAGACAAGTTTGATTCCACTTTTCACTATGAAAAATTGTTGCATCAGTGCCTATTTACCATGAAACATAATCTGAATAAAAAGATATACATTTAAAGTGGGATGATAATTCAATATTAGCATTTCAATATATATTCTTATTCAGAAGGCAAATTTCTTACTCGTTATTTAAATCTATTTTGGAAAGTAACATTAGCTTGGAATAACAGCATCCACATGTGACAATTTCTAGAACACTTAGTCCAAACTGATTGTGGTTGTAGATCAAGCTTAGCTGCTGGCAAGCCAGAACTTTGCCAGCTGAAGAAAAAAACTTATTTGAGAGTGAACCAAGTTGCACCAGGTGTATCAACTACTGACAGCTCTTTGCTTTTGTGTAGCGTTTCATGTTGTCCGGGTCAACTGCTGATGAGATTAATTAAGTTCCTGACTTTTCCTTGAGGCAGGATGAATTCAAAGCCATATTTTAAATTACAGTTGTTGCAATTAATTGGAGTCTTCAGACCAAGAACAGAGGAGTTATTTTCAGTCCCAGGTTGAGGAAAAGACAGTATCTGTGTTTGGATAATCTCTGCACAGACATGCATTTTTGTATCAGAAAGCTGGGGCCTGAAAAGCATTTTGTTCACTGATCAAATTCAAACCAAGATAGGGTAAGGTATTTGTTTGTCTTATATTTTACTGCTAAGATACACAAGCATTTAGTTAACACTTCTGTAACAGCTCAGAAATTTAGTTCACCAACAAAAATTCTTTTTCACTACAGAGCAGTGTTGTTTCATGCCTAACGAGCACTTGAAAACTTTCATCTAAGACAGAAGAAACAGTTTCTTCTTCTGGGAACTAGTCTAGCTCACATGAGAGTGTTTTACAGCAGGTTGAAGGATAAAACTCTTTCCGTCTGCTCAGCACTGGTGAGGCCACACCAAGAAGTGCTGTGTCCAGTGCTGAACTCCCCAGCACAAGGGATGCATGGAATACAGGAGGGAGTCAGTGAAGGGCCCAGAAGAGGATTGAGGGTCTGAAGCCCCTGACGTATAAGGGAAAGCTGAGACAGCTGGAACTGTTCAGCCAGGAGAAGAGAAGGCTCAGAAAGGACTTTGTAATGTATGTAGACACCTGAAGAGAGGGTGAAAACAAGACAGAGGTTCCATGCAGCAGTACCCAGTGTCAGAACCAGAGGCAGCAGATGCAACTGAACCACAGGAGGTTCCTTCTGAACGTCAGGAAAACGTTTTTACTGTAAGGTTGGCTAAACACTAACACAAGTTGCTCAGAGAGGTTTTAGAGTTTCCCTCCTTGGAGATTTTCGAAAGTCATTTGGACGCAGCCCTGGGCAACCAGATCTAGGTAGCCCTACTTGAGCAGAGAGTACAGAAAGATTGCCTCCAGGGTCCCTACCAACCTCAATCACTCTGTGATTCTGTTATATACTGGACTTCTCAAGATCCCAAAAGCAATTAAGCTGCAGGATCTTTCTCCATCAACTGCAATGATCTACATTTCTAAAGGCTCCAGGAAGTGAAGTCCTTGTTATCCCTGTAACAGAATATCTCTTACCATGATTGAAACCTCTGTAAAGGGTAAAGAAAAAGAAAGATTCTTGCATAAAAAATGTCACATATATGCATCTGTGCAAAGACCAAGACAGAATTTGTTCATGATATAATCATGAACAGAATACTTCAGCCTCTCTTCTGCTGTCCTGTATAATGCTATTTGTACAGATCACCATTCTTATCACCCCTGCTCCTCTCAGGAAGGTTAGCAGCCCTTCTGACCTGCTGGATGAGCTTCTCCTTGATCATCATCTAACACAGTTCAGTAAAAGTGGGACACGTGAGTTTAAAAATAGTTTATCTTTGCTCATTTGGGTCATGGAGATTGGAGTAATTTTGGCAGCTACACTTCAAGCACATGGAACAAAGATTGAAGGGACACCTTGGGAGGGAGGCAGTGGCCAGAACCTGTAGTAGGCTGTGGTGAAAGGCTCTTCACTGACACAGCTGCACCTGCAAAGATTAGTCTCTCTACAATTACAACAGCAGCTCAGTTCTTAACACTTACAGGGCTCTCTATTCTATTCATGGACCAGAGCAGAAGAAGGTAGACCACAATAGCTAACACAAGTGTCACAAAAAATATACAGCAATGAAATCAAGGCTGGTAAGGAGGCATTTTTTTATCTAGATGCTCCCTTCTCAGTGACAGGGAAAGTACCCAGCTTCCCTTGGCAGTGGAGTAAAGCAGACACAGGCATGGCTGGAGCAGTGACAGCACTGTTGCCCTGCTCCTGAATGATCTGATCACCTGCTTTGCAGATACATCCAAACAGCCCTGTTCACATGACTTGCCCCTTTGGATTCCTTTTCCATTTTCCCTTTCAAAGATTTTCCCCATTATCATCTCCACTCCCTCCAAAATAAGTAGTCCCTTCACAGTTTTAGTGGACTCCAGTTTTATTTTAGGTTAATCAGTATGGTAAAGTTGGTTCCTCCTTTTTTTTTTTTAAACTGTAGTGTCCCACAGATTCTTGTTTTGCTGCCTAGGAATGCAGGGCATCAAGGGGGAACAGCTGCTTAATCATTACTGTAGGTTTGTTATTTCTGAAATCCTTTAATTACTAATGTTGCTTTTTGCTAGACATAGTCATGATGAACCACCTGGATACGTAAGATCCTTCTGCTACTCTCTTTTCCTTTCTCCCAGTGAACACCGACAAACATAATGTTGTCTGTGCTTTTGACTCCAGAAATTTCACCTGTGCTATACCCCTTCTGGATCTCAGTACATTTTTTGTTGCATCTACTGTGCATGGTCATTGCAACAGATGTCTAGAGGGTTGGAGAAAGGATGAAATTTTCACCCTTTCTGTCAATATTAGTAAACAAAAAAGGACTTTGTATATATATATATATATATATATATATATATATATATATATATATATATAAGAGCAGAGACCTTTTAGAAACACATCCTGGAACATAGGCAGTGATGCTGGACTGACTTCTTCAGATTTCAGTCCCAACCACATTCACATTATTTCCACTACTTACAAGGAACTTTTCCAGAAGCAAATCTGTACAGATTTGATGGAGGTCGTGGAGGAAAATAACTGTTTAGTGCATAAAATTTCATTTTTCATTTAAATTATTATTCACGTGTGCCAATATCTAGCCTTCCAAATGCAGCATTTCTTAAGTTTGCATCCTGCAAATCACAAAATAGCATAGATAGAATTAATTTTATAGGCATAATTATTAGCAACCGAAGCTAAAAAAGAATAAAAGAAAATAGAATCAAGAGAAGATCACTGTCTTCCCTTTCAAATTCTGCAGGCAATCTGATATATCCCTATTCAATTCCAGCACAGGACAACGTGCCAACCACATTTGGTTTTACACCACTTCTCCATTTGAATTGTGTATTTAAATATCTGAAATTAGGACAACAAGGTTTTTACCTTTTATTTTCCAACAAGAGAAGACTTAGGACAAGTAATGTAGACATTATTCAATGCTTCTGTAAAAAGGAGGAAATACTAAAAAAAGCTCCTGAAAGAGGCTCCCTTACACCCTCATTCCACAAAGCTCTAGCTAAAAATAAGAAGAAAGAAAAAGGCACTCTAATCAAGTTTCTGATAAGAAAGGCTTTCAGTTGTAATGATAATAGCAGCTTTCCAAGGATTTCTGATCCTGCTTTTTAGAGAAGTTGCTTCAGAATCAGGGTCTCCTGATCATTTCAGCTCAGGCTTGGACACTGAGTTACATTTTCTGCTACATTTTTGGGTTTTTTTTCTATTGTTTTGGGTTTCAGATCTTGAAGAATCGGACCAGAATTTTCTGGAATTGCTTCACATTCAGAGACAATACAATGCAGTTAATTGTGAATAAATTCACTGGAAAATCAAATATTATATTATCTGGAATATGAAATAGTGTATTGTGGTAATTACAGGAATATTTAGTTGCTTCAAAGAAAATTAAGGGTAAGGTTGCTCTTGTTCCAAACAAAGTAGACATGCATTTATCACCTAGGTACCCTGATAGCACTAGCAATTATATAAAAATTAGGTAGGTATTGAAGAAAATTGGATTTTGAAATAACTAAAAAAGTTTTCAACATAACAAATACAAACAAAAATAGCAAGATTATTACATTCTGGTGTAAAAATTGATGGATCAAAAGGTAGTGCAGATTATTAGAAAGAAAGAATCATCTGGATGATCAATAATTTGCCATACACAAAACTTTCAAAAGCATCTTTAATGGTAAAAAAAAGATTTATTTTATAGTACACTTTAATTTATGATGGATAAAAATAATGTCTTCAAAGTATCTTTAAGGATGAAAATAACTAATAAGCAGTGTTTAGAAGACTTATTTGTTATGAATGCATGTAAAATTATTTGAAAGATTTAAACTAATAGGAAATATACAACAGGCTCAAGTGAGATTTTTTTTTCAGATATGTAAAAATTTAAAAGAATTAGCATTTTCAGTTTATTTCCAGCATCATCTTTAAATCATTTAATTTTGCTTTGCCTTTTCTAACAGTGTGTCTATTACTAACAACTACTTGACTGCAGCTCTAAACATTATCCCTCAAAAATCCCCTTCTTTCTCCATTTTTTTTTCCCTTTGATAAATTGAATAAATGGAGGGCTAGGCCCCCATAAATATACAGATTGATTTGGGAAACCTGAGTTAGAAATTATCGTCTGCAGTATGTTTTGGGATGTGAAAAAGGTAGATTTGAGCCCTTGATATCTTTGAGGATGGAATTTAACCATTCTTGGAATTTAACCAATTTTCTTGGTGAACACAGCAGTCTCTCTATTACACTTGC
>NW_020957016.1:48497-57876 GCF_003031625.1 Empidonax traillii
CCCCCATAAATATACAGATTGATTTGGGAAACCTGAGTTAGAAATTATCGTCTGCAGTATGTTTTGGGATGTGAAAAAGGTAGATTTGAGCCCTTGATATCTTTGAGGATGGAATTTAACCATTCTTGGAATTTAACCAATTTTCTTGGTGAACACAGCAGTCTCTCTATTACACTTGCACACCCAGAGTTGCAAAAAAGGAATTTTGCAGAGCACGTACCTGTGAACTTCTGTTTGCTCCCTGGGTCTGTTTGGGGGAGATATAGTTCCAAAATTCCCCTTGTAACAAGCACAGACTGGCTCAGCATGATGCCTTTTGCCTCTCTTGTGTGAAACACCTCCTCATACTCATTTCCAGCACGGTGAACCTTGGGAACTGTGAATTTGCCTCCTGGAGGAACACATGCCATAGTAAAGCATTGAAATGCTCAGAGTGGCAACACCTGATTTCTCTGTGAAACTGGGACAAAACCAGAGAACTTGAATCAAAATGTTACCTCAGCCATCCAATTCATCCTCCAGGCTTTCTGAGTGTGCAAAGTATGTGTGTCCACTGCGTTCAATTTCCTTGGAGAAAAAAAAAATTAAGAATAGAAAAAGTTTATTTGCTCTCTTCACATAACATGGGAATGTGGGATCAAGGTCCTACTAGTAACAGCACTTTGTTAGTGGCTTTTGTTTTCAAGGCAGCTACAGACTATGATACAGCAAAATATGTCAGCATGCTTTATCATCCCCATAGTCAAACGGCACAAAAGAAAAAGAAAGAAGTAGGAAGAATGGGTAGCTAGCACAGGAGAAAGTTCTAACTGCTAAAATAATCTTAAAGCTCAGCAAAAAGATGTTGGGAAAAGCTTGGGGAAGCAGTCTCATTTTGTCAGCCTGGTTTCATGGTAATTACAGTAATAATAAAACTAATTACATCACATAACACCTCTGTGAGGCAGGTGAGAAATGCTGGCAGGGAGGTAATGTCAAGGTAGCAGATGAACATGCATAATATGGAAACCAGATGAATCTCTTCTCCAAACAGCTCCCATCTAACCATGTTCAAAGCCTGATAAAGGGGGAGTTAAGTGACTAGAAAAATGACTTTCCAAAAAAAGCAATGATAAGATGCTCGAAGTGATTATTGTCAGTTTGATAAAGGCTTCTAACTACAAAAAGAGGCAAAGAGAAATTTTGCAGTTGCCAACTAAAATGATTGTGCTAACAGCTCTGATTATCAGGCATCTAAGGCTAGGCAGTGTGGCCAGGGGAGACATGAGGTGATGCAA
Organism: Empidonax traillii; assembly: GCF_003031625.1. NCBI lineage: Eukaryota > Metazoa > Chordata > Aves > Passeriformes > Tyrannidae > Empidonax > Empidonax traillii. The sequence goes on from NW_020957016.1 coordinate 49,775, forward strand.
CTGGTTGCTGATGCACAAAGAAGTCCCATAGCACTTTATCCTCCTCCCTTCCTTGTTGTGTACTCCACTCATAATTTGAAGTGACTTGAGCATCCATCTGGCTTCTCAGCTTCTGGCAAAAAAAAAAAAAAAAAAAAAAAAGCTGACAGAACATAATTCTAGCTTTGCTGAGCTGTTTTCCTACCTGTTTAATGACTTCAAACAAATCATAGAATGGTCAAACAAGTAAAAGACAGTGTTAACAGGGTGATGAAAGGGAGACATGGAGGAACTGTACATTTTCTTCATCAGGTAATGCTTAGACAGGCCCATCAAACAGAGCTTGTCTCTGTGCAGCACTGGTACAAAGAGAACATATTCGGAATTCCTACCAAGGCTGTCAAAACTGGATATTGTGATTGTGTTTCTCCAGTGACAGTACTGAGGTGCAGGAACCATTGTGTGGTGTCTTGGGTGTTGTCACCAATAACACGTAGATGACAAAGGCCAGGTGGTTCCAGCCAGTAGCACATTGTCCATACACAGCCCAGTGCATGGGTCTACAAAAAATCAGCCATCCCCATTCCTTCTGCAGTTGACAGTTGACAGCCCTCTGTAACACAACAAAGTCTCCTAATTTCAGATTTTGATGGGACCAAATCCTATCTATTGAAGTTAGGTCATTTTACTTTTATATGTGATGTATTAGTCTCTCACCTCTAAAGTGTGAATAAAACACTTCAACACACCAAGGCAACAGCACCATTTAGGAGAAAATGGTGATGATCAAACAGCACTCAAATCAACTTGTAAGTTGATTAACCGAGCGGAGCCTCACTGGCCTCAATGCCAAGCACTGGGATTCGATTATTCACGTTGCTAAATTCAGGGAACAGTCTCTGGCATGATTTTGGCAGCACTTGCAGACAATTCCTGCGCATAATTTAGACATTAGGACTCCCAGTAAAGAACATGGGCAAGGCTGCCTTGCCTAGAGAGTTGGACTAGAATGGATGGAAGTCTCTCTGTGCTGCTGGGAGGTTCTGTGTCAGGGATCCCAGCAAGGGGTGTTTTACAGGTTTAGAGATGCTGTGCAAGTGTGTCAGACATGTGCACCATTGAACCCCAGATGTATTTAATAGAAGGAATTGGAGCTGCAGTTAAAGTTCTTACTCAGACTTCCTCATCTGTGAATCTCAAGGAAACTGTATTGGGTTTATCTGGCAAGACTTTGGTGGAGAGTGGCTGCAGGGGTGGCTTCTGTCAGAAGACACCAAAAGCTGTCCCCGTGTCTGACAGTGCCCCCATTGTGGAACCTTGGCAGAAGGGAGAGGTGGAGGAAAGTATTTGTAGTTTAGTTTTTGTTTATTTTCTGTCCTATTTCATTTAATTGGCAGCAAATTAAATTAATTTCCCCAAGTTGAGTCTGTTTTGCCCAAGATAAATGGTAATTTGTCAGTGATCTCCCTGTCCTTACCCCAGCACATACTTATCTCCTTCTGATGGAGGGGAAATGATAAAGCAGCTTGGTGGTCACCTGGTACCAGCCAAAGTCAACCCAACAGCAATTTTAAAGAGAAGGCAACTGTGGGAGCTGAATTTTTGAGAACAAGTTTTCTTAGCACATCAAAAGTTTCCGAAATTAGAAGTACAATGATGTTTTAGTCATGATTTGACAAAAAAAAAGTCAAAATATTCAGTATGTACAAAGTGCTAAAGAAATTGAAACCCTAGGAAGAAAGAAATATAAATGGGTAAGTCATAACATTTCAGTTTGAAAATTAGAAAGAATTTGCTATCAATCTGGCATGCAGGGCAATATGAATTATTCAGAAACTCAAAACAAAAAAGTCTTTTTTTTTGTTTTGTTTCTTAATTGAGGGGAAAAGAAATCCCAAGAAACATATTTCACTATCCAGAACTTAATTTTTCAAAATTTGACTGAAGATATCAGTCAAAACATGGTTTTGCCTTCAGAAGTCTAGGTTCTAACAAATCAATGTTCTCTATTTGAGAAAAAATTATTATAAAAATGAATTACTAACCAACTGTGGTAGATATCAGCTTTTCATTGTATATTCTGAAAACTGAATCAGGTAAAGCCTGATTAACAAAATTAAATTTTTACTAGGAGATGCCATTGTTTGAAACACTGATTCTGAGCCAAATGAAGGGAACAGGAAAAATTCTGTTATTTTCTTCTGGTTCTGAAATTAAACCTTTAATTTAACACCTCATGGATTCAAATGTAGTGGTTAGGACTTGAGAGAAAAAGGAAGATATACTGTCCAACAGAGGAAAAGTTTCATCAGGTAAATATGGGTAAAAGTCTCTTACTGTACCTTGATGACATTAGCAAGGAGGAAATATTCATAGTAGGCTACTTGCATTGCTGGAATCTGTGCAACTTCGTTGTACAGAGTTTATTTTAAGCTGCTTCAACTTTATTAACAACTCTGTGTGATTGCCCACTACCCGCTGTTTTCTGTTGTGTTTTCTCAGTATACTGTTGACAGCTTTTAGCAGCACTTTCTTTGTACTCTGTGGTATCAAAACATCAGAGTGAGAAGGAGAAATTAATAAGTTCCCTATTTGTGATTTCTCTCTCCAGCTCTCAGCACTACATTGTGCTACTTAAGAACCTCATCTGTTTCTGCACTGGACACCTGAACTGCCCACACAACTTCTGTCTTGCTCCTTTCTTGTCCATGACAGAACATGTAAAGAGAAGAAACAAATCTTCAACACTGAGCAACTGAGAAACCCACAGTTTGAGTATCGGTATTGCCATCCTGAAGGAAATCATTCTGTGCTGTGTCAGTCTCAGCAATGTCTACGTCAAACATATCATTTAATATGACATGAGATTTCCTGCTCAAGGATAATTTTTCTCCTGAAAATTTGATAAAGAAGCAAATTAGAACCAAACAAATCCCCTTTTTGCCTTTATGAGAAGGAATTAGATCATTATGTACACGAGCCATAGCGAGAAGTTGCTTTATCAAGAAGAAGATCAGACCTTTACCGCCTCAGGAAAGCTGCCTTGGCCAATTACACACTACCATTGTGTGGCTTTGTCTTCTTTGTGACGTGGGAAAAGGTCCCATATTTCCACTGTGGTCCAGCAATGAAGATCTGGGGCTTTGACTCAGATTGTGGAGACTGGACAACTGATGTGGACCACCATGGATCAAAAGCAGAAGACAGATTGTCCCAGGAGCATCCTCATTCCCCAGTCACACATCGATGTAGGCTGCTATAACTTGGGCAGAGTTGTAACTACTTTCTTGAACAGTGAGTTGTAAAATGTCCCTGGGATGTGGATGATACTTGCCTAGAAAAGTGTAAATGGAAGCTTTAAAAGAATCAGGCTGGGTATCCAGATTCAGATTATTAAGAAGATTGCAGAAAATATCAGGAAGAGCCCAGGGGAATCATCTCTTCTGTTCTGGTCAGCTGCATTCAAGAGTGATACATTCCGACTGGAAGGAGTACAGAGAAAGGCTGCTAGAGAGATCCAAAGAATACAAAATACTGCTTGAGAAAGTGAGCCTTGGGAAAGTGTCTTTTACCTTGACTAAATGAATATTAGGAGGGGATTGGATCATACTCAAGAGGGTTAAGAATTAAGGAGGGAAAAGAACTACTTAAGTTAACTGTCAATGTTGACATGGGAAGAAAGGCTGCATGTTTAAGTTGGAAAATAGAAGAAGGATTCTAGCAATCTAAGTGATATCTTAAATAGCTTTCCAAAAGGTGTATAGGGGTCACAAACCAATCTACTTTTAAAATGGAATTTGTGAGATTATGAAAAAAAAAAAAAATTCATGAGATGGTTACTTACTTTAAGAAGCCATGAGATATGACAGCTTCAAAAGTCATAAGAATTTCTGTCTGACAAGCGTAAAAACTTCACAAACTTAATGAAGTTCCAGGATTTCCTCTGGCAGCTGTGGTGGTACATGCTGGATTTTTTGTTTTACAGATGACAACTCAAACGTAAAAATATTACAGTTTTACAGGAAACAATGAAGCTGGTTTTGCCTCAGGCAAATTTCAATATATGTACTGTATAGTAATGATTTTCTGAATCCTACAGTCTAATGGACTTGATGGACTAAAATTATAGAGAAAATATTTATCACAGAGTCACAGATTCAAAAAATGGCTATGTTCGAAAGGACTTTGTAGGTCATCTTGTCCAACCCTCCTGCTTAAACAGGGCCACCTAGAGCCAGTTACCCAGGACTGTGTCTGAATGTTTTTGAATGTCTCTGACAAGGAAGACTCCCCACATCTCTGAGCAACCTGTGCCAGTTTTCAGTAAACCTCACCCTAAAAAGTGTTTCCTAATATTCAAGGAAACAGACTGGGGAATAAGATGCTGGATGCCTCTGCTCTGCACTGGGGAGGACTCACCTGCAGTGCTGGGTCAGTTTTAGGCACCACAATATGAGAAATATGTTAAATCATTGGGTAGTGTTCAAAGGAGGGCGAAGAAGATGGTGAAAGGATTTAAAAGGGAAGCCGAGTGAGGAGCAGCTGAGGGCACTTGATCTGTTCAGCCTGGAGAAGAGGAGACTGAGAACAGACCTCATTGCAGTTACAACTTCTTCATGCGGGGAAGAGGAGGATCAGGCACTGATCTCTGTCACGACCAGTGACAACCTGAGGGAGCAGCTTTTAAGGTTGGATATTAGAAAAAGGTTCTTCCCCCAGAGGGTGGTTGGGTGCTGGAACAGGCTCCCCAGGGGAGTGGCCACAGTACAAAGACTGACAGAACTCAAGGAACATTTGAATAATACTTTCAGGCCCATGGAGTGACCCTTGGGGATGGTCCTGTGTAGGGCCAGGAGTTGGACTCCATTATCCTTGTGGGTCTCTTCCAACTCAGCATATCCTCTGATTCTGTAATTCTGTGAATGTTCTGTTATTCAGTTTATGGCCATTGCTTTTGGTCCTGTCACTGAGCACCACGGACAAGAGTCCGGCTCTGCCTCTTTGTACCCTTCCTTCAGGTATTTATTTATACACATTAATAAAGTTCCCCTGAGGATTTTTCCTCACCAGCACTGAACAAAGAGGAAGGATCACCTCCCTCACTTTACTGGCCACACTCCCCCTAATAGGGATGCCATTCATCTTCTTTGCAGCAAGGGCACACTATGGTCTTCTGCTCAACCTTGTGTCCACCAGGACACACAAGTCCTTTCCTGCAAAGCTGCTTTCCAGCTTCGAGTACCCAAGGAGATAGCAATGCATAAGTTTGTTCCTCCCCAGGTTCCAGGACTTTGCATTTCTCCCCGTTGAACGTCAGGAGGTTCCTGTTGGATCATTTCTCCATCCTGCTGAGGTCCCCCAGAAGGCCGTGTGTTCCTCTGGGTGTATCAGCCACTTGTCCCAGCTTGGTGTCATCTGCAAACTTGCTGAGGGCACTCTCTGTCCCATCACCCAGAGCAGTAATGACAGTGCCAAGCAGGACTATACCCAGTGTTGATCCCCTGGGCACACTACCAGTCACTGGCCTGCAACTAGACTCTACACCACTGATCACCACCCTCTGGGTCTGGCCATTCAGGCAGTTTTAATTACACCTCACTGCTCATCCATCCCATCCACCAAACAGCTTATCTACGGGGATCTTATGGGAGATGGTGTCAAAAACCTTCCTGAAGTCCAGGTAAGTAATATCCACTGCTCCCATCTCATCTACCAGGTCAGTCACTTCATCACAGAAGTTTATCAGTTGGTCAAGTATGACTTCCTCTTGGTGAAGCCATGCTGATATCTCCTCATGATCTTCTTGTCCCTAAAAGTACTGGAAATGGTTTCCAGGATTTGTCACTCTGCCGAAGCAGCTCTTCCCTCTTTCTAGAGTGTCCAATCAATTTTCTTGCAATTACTGTATCAGGTACTAAAACTACATTTCTCATGATTCCTATTTCACTTTTAATCAGTTGAACAAAGATCTTCTGTACTAAAGATCTGTAAAGTGCAGCAGAATTTTTTATAAGGATACACTGATTTTACTGAAGAGATGCTTGGGAAAAGAGGCTGGTTTGATGAGTTTCAAGAGTTCTTAGAGCTTCATTAAAACGACTGTAGGTGAAATATACAAATTTGTGACATTCAGTATGGTTAAACTAGTTAAAGATATTATGCATTTTAAATTTGTTTAGGAAAACTAAGAAAGAATTGCTCAGTTCTTTGCTTGCTTTATTTTCATTTTCAGACAATTCCTAACTCCGGAACTGAAAGCATAAAAACAATCATAATGAATCATAAATTGGAGCCTGACACTGAGGCTAACATGAGACCTAATGAATTCTGTAATCAGGTCTTTGCCTTTCTAAAAGAAATTATAAAGTTAAAGTCCCATTTTTGCTTTACAATGAGTAATGGCTACCTCTACAATTTTTATTACATTTCTATGTATGCACAAGGAAGTTTTACTTATCTTTATACTGTATTCTATCAACTAAAATAAACTTTCACTTACACATATTATATCTACCATGCCTCAGTAAAGACTGACTCTTCTTTGAGTGCCACTAAGGGATGTACAAACACAGAATGCTGTCTGTTTTTACTGAGGGTTGTTTAGAGGTAATGCTCTACAGCTGCACTTGCTAAAGGGATAGTGCTGGCACGTGAAGAACAGGTACTTTGTGTTCTTGTCAAAGTGATATTTTCTTGTTTCCTCACTTGTCTTTAGTTCTACAATAGGGTAATTTTTGCAGATGAAATATACTTATATCCATATAGAGAGTTTTTCAGAGTTAAAAGGTTTTGTATGGAATACAGTTAATATTTTGGATAGATTATGTAACAAATATCTTTACCTGAACAAATGGAAATCACAGGTTGTTTGTTTTTTTTTTCCTGTGGTTTGGTAATGATGCTAATAATTTACATTTTATCTGATGCTGCACTGGTAACTATCATTACAAAAATATTATCAGCCACGCTCAAAGCTAGAACTGTACTCTGCACCCAAAGTTTAGGAAATGGGGTAATTTGTGGCATTTCAAAAAGTACAATTTGGAAATAAGCTGCTTTTACTTCTACCACAAATATAAGAACAAGCTTAAATTGAAAGAATTAGGCTGTAGTGTGACACTGAATGGATTCTAGTATTGTGGTAAAGTAGTCACCCGTGTATTTAAGTTTTACCACTTGAAAGAAGTAACTTTTAATTTTACCAAAATACCAATTTTCTTTTCATAACCAGACATCTACATTTCTCATCTCTGACAGAATAATTACTGTGTATTCACTGGAATTTCTTGCTGGTGAATAGGCATAAGCTTGGACTAAGCAAAATAGGTAAGACCATAGCATGGTATATGCAGAATGAAAATTCGGGTGAAAAATGAACCAAAAAGTTTTAGTTTTGTCAAAAAGTCAAGATTACCTTGACTTACTAATAATCTTGGTAATATGTTAGAGGAGTCAGAAGTTAAGCAGGGAAGGTGGGACTGGAGAAAAGGGAAGAGAGGGAGATGGTGTTGGTTTAATGCTTGTCTTTGTTTTTCACCATCCAACTCTATTTTAATTGTCAGAAAACTGCATTATTTTTCCCCAGGTTAGATCTATTTTTTTCCCATTATGGCAGTTTGTAAGGAATCTCCCTGCTTTTTCTTAATCCAGGAACTTTTCCGTCTTATACTGTTGAGGAAAGCATGCGATAGAGCATGCGAGTTCAGCATGTAATGTTAGTTTTAGATTGAAATAAGAATAAAGAGCCACAGGAAAAAAAAATAGGTAAAAAATGGCTATAGTTTATATGTCTGTTTATTTGATTTTGAAACTGTTGAATTTCCTAGGGAGCAGTTTGAGGGTCTAGTTAAGAAAAGCAGCACCAAGTGCTTTAAAGTGTGTGGTATGTGCTTTGTACTGTAACTGTTCCCAGCAAATTTGGAATGTATTTTATACATTATAACATACCAAACAACCTATCCAGTATATATCACCTTCCAGATCAGGAGACAATAGAAAGTCACAGAGGAGAATTCTGGGTACAGGACTAAGTTGCTGACAAAGGGCAAAGTTTAAATAAAACATGTTCAGTGGAGTTGAATCAATACTTTATTTGTTAAGGAGAAGTAAAAGTACAAAAAAGC
>NW_020957017.1:0-1671 GCF_003031625.1 Empidonax traillii
AAAAAAAAAAAAAAAAAAAAAAAAAAAAAAAAAAAAAAAAAAAAAAAAAAAAAAAAAAAAAAAAAAAAAAAAAAAAAAAAAAAAAAAAAAAAAAAAAAAAAAAAAAAAAAAAAAAAAAAAAAAAAAAAAAAAAAAAAAAAAAAAAAAAAAAAAAAAAAAAAAAAAAAAAAAGGAAAATTAAAAGTTAAAAATAAAAGGAAAAAAAATAAATAAAGGAAAACGTCAAAAATAAAAGGAAAAAAATTAAAAATAAAAATTAAAAGTGAAAATTAAAATAAAAAGGAAAAATTAAAATAAAAAGGAAAAATTAAAAGGAAAAATAAAAAATAAATATTAAAATTAAAAATAAAAGGCATAATTAAAAATAAAAATTAAAAATAAAGGGAAAAATTAAAAATAAAAGGGCAAATGAAGGAAGCAGGTCCCAAGGGGAGCTACAGAAGGAGGAAACAAGGTTGTTCAAGATGAAACCCCGTGTCCTTCGTGGTTCCCCAGGGAGATGTGGCTTCTCTCCCTACATCCCTTTGTCCTTCCCTGGGAAGCAACAACATCTGCTGATGGGAAAGGACAAGGTGGGGAGGAAAAGGAGTTTCTGCTGGGACATGGAAAGGGCCCAGCACAGCAAAGGAGTGGCTTGGAGAAGGATCTGACCATGGACAGCGAGGCCAAGGGCTCCCTGCAGACACTGATCCCGGGAATCCAGAGCTCCAGAGCCTGATCCGGGCTGGGAGAGCTCAGGGAATCCCATCCTGCCTGTCCTGGAGCTCCTGGGAGCTGCTTGTTGCTCTCTGTGGGTTCCAGTGATGGCTCTCCAGTGGGCACAGTGATCTCTTCCCAAATCCCACCAAGTGGCAGCAAAGAGGGGTTTGGAATCCAGGAATTCTCCCCACAGGAGGTTCTGCCTCCTGCACAGAATCAGCAGCCATCAAACCCTGCCAGGATAGGGCAGGAAAGGCAAATAAAAGGCTGGAAAGGATGTTCATCTCCATGGATACACCCTGTGCTGGATCCTGGGAGCTTCCCAGGCTCCAAATCCAAATCCCAGCTCTGTCCCAGCTCTATCCCAGCTTCCCACCCTGCCTTCCCACACACCAGAACCCTCCAGCAGGTGTGGAATGGTCTGACAAGATCCTTGCTCACAATTCCCGAGGTGTGCCAGGTGGTTTTCCAGGAAAACCCTTGGAGAAGGATCCAGGAGAAGCGTTATCCTGGGTGTCACTCACGGGGAACAGCTTTGGGAGCAGGAGGGGGAGTCCCAACAGCTCAACCAGAGGGACCTGGGAACAGCAGAGGGGACCAAATCCTGCCCCCCAAAAGGCTTGGGAGAACCCTGCCTGGAGCAGAGCCAGGATCTGGGATTTCAGGGATGCTGATCCCTGGGGTGTGACTGTTTCACCCTTTGGGTCACCACAGCCCTACCCTGCCGGTGCCACCTCCCCCTGCCACAATCAGCCCCCCCAGCTCCACTCCAGGTCCCCGTTCGTTCGTTTTCCACCCTGGAGCAGCCCCCGCCCTTCCAGCTCATCCCTCTTCCCCCCATCCTTTAATCCTGACTCAACCAGCACAGCCCTGCACTCAGGGCTGCAGACAACCAGCCTAATGGCCATTAAAGTTCCCCTCCAGAATATCAGATTCAGCTCCATCAATTTTCCTCTCCGGAGAGAACATTTA
>NW_020957017.1:1692-3814 GCF_003031625.1 Empidonax traillii
CTCCTCCTCCTCCTCCCTCTCCACATCCAAACCTCTCCCTCAGCCAGAATGAGCTGCTAAAAATGCAGATCGATTCCAGGGCTGGGTCTCCAGCTCCCGGGAATCGATGCCGTGCCCATGCTGATCACTCCAAGGGATGTTGTTATCTCCCATCAGCACAGGCTGCAGGAAGCTGGGGGTGGGGGGGGGGATATCCCATTTCTGCTTCCCTTGGGGATCAAATCTCTGCCACAGTTGCCGGAATCCGAACCATTCCCGGAGCTCAACCTACACATCGACCAACCAGCCACGCAGGGAAAGGAACTGGGAGCTACTGGTGGATCGACCCTGGGGTCCTTGAGCTCCTGGAGGCTCCCCAGATCCAGGGGCTGCTCCAGGGATGTGCTGGGGGTGGACACAGGTGGGAGATGAACAGGATTAGGGGAGCCAGGGATGGCACAGAGCCAGCAGGGCCCTGGATCCCAGCAGATCCCAGGGATTTGGCACCCTGTTCCCACCCTGGATGGAGCTTCTCCAGAGCAGGACACCACGGCCAGGGACGAGTCTGGGCTGGAATGGGATCAGTGACACAACCAGGGCAGGAAGGAACATCCCCAGAACTAGACCCCAAATCCTTCCACCCACTGCTGGAACACTTCCCCTTCCTAAATCCCCTGTGCCAGATCCAGACCCCAAATCCTGGAACACTTCCCACTTCCCACACCCCCTGTGCCAGATCCAGCCCCCAAATCCTGGAACAATTCCCCTTCCCACATCCCCTGTGCCCCAGGACAGACAGACAGCCAGGACAGACAGGACAATCTGTCTGCAAACCCTCATTCCTGCTGGGATTTGGTGTCCCCTCCACCCTCTGGATGCTGCCAGTCCCGGCTCCGTGCCCGGGATCGGCTCTCCCAGGGCAGAGCTGCTCCTGCCAGGACACTTTGTGCCACCTCCATGCCAAGCACTTTCCATCACTGCCTGAGCTGCTTCCCTGCCGTGCTCCAGCCTCTCCCAGGCTCATTCCTGGAAGCAAGTTGGGATGGATCCCACTGCTCTGGCCAGACTGCTCTTACTGGAAGAGAGAATCACAGCCCAGGAACACGTGGTGTCTGCCCTGGCACCTCCAGGGGTGGGCAAAGTTCCCCTGGGGACGAGGGTCACTCCCTTGGGATGAGCTGAGCTCTGCTCTTGGTGGGGGGGTGTGGGTGGTGATGATCCCACACAGCTCCCACGGGATTTACTCCAACCCCACCAAGCAGAGTCAGGCTCTTGGGGAAGGCTCTGCTGGTGCAGCTGCAGCTCTGCCCCCACCCTCCTCCTGGGCACATCCCGTGTGTGCTCCAGACCTGGCACCAGGAGGATCTCCGGGATGGAGATCCCACAGGGACCCTCCTCTGCAGGCAGAGCACCCCTGACCCCTCATCCCCCTCCTGGGAACACATCCAGCCCTGGAGCACACCCTGATCTCCGCTGGGGAAGTGCCCAAGACAGAAATCAGCGAGCAGGGAGTGCCCAGGGCCATGCCAGGCATCCCCACATCCCTCAATCCATGGGCAAGGCCCGGCCAGACTGATGGGTGGGAAGGAGTTTTGGGGCAAGTGGTGCATTCCCAGCATCCCTTTGATCCCAGGGCAGGGATGAGGGAGGGAAGGGAGTGTTATAAAACAGCAGACCTTGGAACAGGCACGGAATGTTGGCGGCCACCACTCACCCTTCCGGGGCCTTAATCCCCTCATTAACACGTGCCCCACGCAATTAAACCAAAATCCCAGCCCTGCAATGCAGGTCTGCACCGGCAGGACATCCTGGGAATTCGGGCACTTCCCCAGGAACGGGAGGCTCTGGGCTCGGCAGCGATTCCCACCCTGGGCAGCTCCGCGGGGCTCATTTCCCACCTCAACCCCGCGCGTGTCACCGACACCTCCCGCGACTCATCCCACGGCTCATCCCACCCCTCCCCAAGCGGGACCAGGAGCCCAGGGCCACCAGGAAAACTGGGATAACGAGGATGGGATGGCAAAGCCACTCCCGTGGGGGTCACCCGTTGTCTGCACCGGCACGGAATTCCAGGCTGGTTTGAGGTGGGAGGGATCTCAAAGCCCATCCCAGTGCCCAAGGGCAGGGACGCCTCCCACGAAAT
>NW_020957017.1:5806-8007 GCF_003031625.1 Empidonax traillii
CACCCTGGAGCAGCCCCCGCCCTTCCAGCTCATCCCTCTTCCCCCCATCCTTTAATCCTGACTCAACCAGCACAGCCCTGCACTCAGGGCTGCAGACAACCAGCCTAATGGCCATTAAAGTTCCCCTCCAGAATATCAGATTCAGCTCCATCAATTTTCCTCTCCGGAGAGAACATTTACAGTGGAACCAGAGCCCGACAGCCCTGACGGCGCTTCCTTCCCCGGGAGCAGCTGTTCCCCCCCCAAAAAAAATTACAACACAGCTCAGGATTTACTGACAGTTGGCAATTCCAGAGAGTTCAGAGCCACGAGCCAGAAGATGTCACCAGCTCCTGTCACCCGTGGCGGGGAGGAGAGCTGATCAAAAAAACCCACGGCTGCCGCTCCAACCCTCCGGCTTTTTTCCGGCGCCCGCCCACACCCTCCCTGCTGGTGCTCCAGCCCTTGCCCTCCCTGGTCACTGGTGTGCAGCCCAGTCCAGCCCTGCTGGGCACTGGGAATGCTGCCCTGGTATTTCTGCAGCAGGGCTGGGCTGCAGGGGAAACGAGGAGCAGATTTCCCTGGCAGCGGTAGAGCCTGGAGGGCAGCGGGAGCTGCGACGAGGCCCGGCCGGTGCCACCTGCAACAGGTGGGTGGCATGTTGGGGACAGCAGTTCCTGCTGCCAGGCCGGGAGCAGGCGGGGAGCGTGGCTGTGGGCCCCTGGAGAAGGGCTGGAATCAGAGAATTACAGAATTGTTTGGGCTGGAAAAGGTCTCTGAGATCCAGTCCAGCCGCTCCCCCTGCACGGCCAAGGCCATCACTGACCATGTCCCCAAGTGCCACATCCACAGGGATTTTAAATCCTTCCAGGGATGGGGACTCCACCCTGGGCAGCTGTGTCAGTGCCTGGCCAGCCTTTCCATGAGAAAATATTCCCTGCTACCCATCCTCAAGCTCCCTGAGGCCATGTCCCCGTGTCCCACCGCTCCTTTGCGGGGGGCCCTGCAGGTCGGATGTTCCACCCGTGAATGTTTGTAGGGACAATTCCCGGTCTCTCCCTTCCCCTCCTGGGCACTGGGGTTGTGGGGAGCCATCCTGAACACGTTCCCAACAGCTTCCCAGGGCTTCTCAGGAAAAAAACCTGGAAATCTGGGTGTTTTCTGCCTGCCAGGAGCAGGCTGGGGCTGTGCTTCCAGAGCCACCAGGGCAGATCCTGCTTCCCACCCATCCCTTTGCCAGGACAACCATCCCCACCGCCTGTGCCACACACAGCCCTGCCCAGGCACCCCCGGAGCCACCCCCGGAGCAGGTTTATACCACATAATAACAACAGCTGGGAGAAAGCAGGAATGGCAGGATTGGGAGTCCAGCGCCGGGAAGCCCCAAAATCGCCGCCAAACCCCCACCCGGCGCTGCCCGAGCTTGAGCTCATGTTCGACACGAGGCTCTGCACCAAAAACTGCCTCCGGTAAGCCCGGACTTCCCGAATTCCCTCGCTGACACTCCCAGGGAGCTCCCAGCTCTTCCCGAGGGGGCTGGGAGGGAAATGCCAGCGGCTGCTGCGTGGGGCAGCTCCGCGGCTCATCCCGCTATCCCAGGGCTTCGTGGGATCCCCCCGGCTCCAGGAGGGACTTTTCATCCCAAACTTTCCCTCCTTCCCTTTCCCCGGAGCCAGGGGTGGGCACCCCCAAAAGGCCCCTCGGCGCTCGGGGTCTTCCATCGCTCCAAGAGCTCCCAAATCAGCAGCTTTGCAGCAGCTGCAGAAATTCCCTGTTCTCTCCTTCGCCAAAATGCCCATCCCATACTTGTTGTTTGGTTGTTTGTGGTTTTTTTTTTAACCTAACAGTGATATTTCGGTCAGAAATCCCTTTTTTTATTTTCCCTCTCCCCTCACCGAGGGCTGTCAGAGCCCCCCGGGCTCGCACCCACCGCACCCCTCCGTCCCTTCCCCGGTCCCACAGGGAGTGGCTTTGGGGACCGGGGGGTTCCGGGCACCAACAGCGATCCGTGTGTCCCCCCCCCGCACCCCCGTGTGGCTCCAAACTTTGCCGGGAGCCCCTCCCCGGTGCCCCCCAGCCCCTCCCGGTGCCCTCCCGGTGCCCCCCGACTCACCTGCGCTCCGGGCGGTGGGCGGGGGCCGCGCCCGCCCCGCCGCTCCCCGAGCCCATCCGGACCGGCCCCGCTCCTGCTCCCGATCCCGATCCCGATCCCGATCCCGATC
>NW_020957017.1:9608-39646 GCF_003031625.1 Empidonax traillii
GACAGTGCTCCCCTGTTCCCTGTTCCAGCCTAAAAGGGCTTTGACCTCTGGAGCCTCCTGGCCCCTGGTCCTGCCTCCCATCCCGATTTTCCCAGGCTGGAATGCTTCCCTGGGGATTCTGTCCTGTGCAGGGATCCAGACAGGGATCCAGGAGGGGCTTCACCACCTGTAGCCCCCAGTCCAGGTGGTGACACTTCCCACCTTGGCCCAGGGCTGGGAATTCCTGCCAAGTCCTTGTTTTCCTCACTGGGAGCTGGACCCCTAATCCAGCCCTTGTCCCAATCCCTCTCCAGCTCTCCTGGAGCCCCTTCAGGCCCTGGAAGGTCTCCCTGGAGCCTTCCCTTCTCCCGGTGAACCCCCCCAGCCTGGCTCCATCCCACGTGGAATCGTTTGGGTGGGGAGTGGGAAGAGGTGCCACCCGGCGTGGGCTCTGACAGGGCACAGAGAAATTCACCATTAATTTGCTTTAAATCAGCCTGCTCTGCTAATTAGCCCTGGCTCCTCTGGGCACAGCCCGAGTCACCCAGACGCGAGGAGGCTTCAGCCTCTCCCAAAAAAAGCACAAAAAACGAAAAAAAAAAAAAAAAAAAAAAAAGGGAAAAAAAGCCTGGAAAAGTGGCGGCGCGCGCGGCTTCGGTGTCTCCATGGCAACGGGAGATCGCGGCCAGGGATGCGAGACATTCCCGGGAAAACGGGACGGGTGGCGGTGCCGGAGGGCTCGTCCTCCTCCCCCGGGGCAGAGCCTTGGGATGAGAAACGCGGGGAGAGGTCCCACCCCACGCGCGTGGGGAGGGGGACGCGGATCCAGCCGCTGCCGCTCGTGTTTCCAGGGAAATCTGAGCTCGCCGCGATCAGAGCCTGTCGGGGGCGTGGGGAGGGGTTGGATCTCAGATCCTTTCCCAGAGCAAACCTTCCCAGGGCGGGGGGAAAGGATTCCCTCAAAATCCCAGCGGGTTTTCAGTGGATTTCGGGAAAATGCTTCCCTGAAGTTAAAAAAAGGGGGATATTTTTTGGAAGTGGTTCCAGTTGGAAATACATGCAAATCCCATCAAACAGCTTGCTGTTCCCAATTAGCAGCCTCGCAGCAGCAGAGGGGGAAGGAATTCCAGCGGGTTTGGAAAGCCCCTCACCTGGGAGCATCAGCACTGACATCAAGGAGGACACAAAATCCATGGATTCCTCTCTGATCCCCTGCTGAGGGTTGGTTGGAAAACCAAAACCGACTTGGAAGTGGCTTGGCTGTGAAGGGATAAGGGGGATGTGCTGGATCCTGCCTCCCTGGGGCATTCCCAGCCTCTTCCAGAGACATCCCTGAGAGCTTTCCTGAGGCTTTGTGGTTTCAGGGAGCATCAGCACCTTCCAAAGCTTGGAATTCCCAGAGCTTGGCCCTGACATCATTCCCACCCATCCCTTGGTGGAATCAGGGAATGGGTTGTGTGGGAAGGACCTTAAAGCTCGTCCAGGTCCAGCTCCTGCCATGGGACACTTCCCACTTTCCCAGGGTGTTCCAGCCTGGCCTGGGACACTCCCAGGGATGGGGCAGCCACAATTTCTCTGTGCCAGGAAGAGCCTCTCAAAGTGGAATTTCCTCCCTGGGCTTTCTGGGAAAGCGTAGGGGGGGAAAAAATGTTCTTAAAGCATTTGCCTTAATTAAGCTCTTTTTTAAAAATATATATATATATATATATTTGGAGGGACAGTCACAGCCAGAAGAATCCACACATTCCCCAGCAACTCATCATCCCTCCAACCAGCCTGACTAAGCCCCCAGTGCTCCCAGCAGCTCCCAGGGAGAGCTCCCAGCACTTGGAGCTGGGAGGGAAATGATCCTGGACTGGTTCCTAACCCAAAAAAAAACCCCCACAAACCATCTCAGAGGGTTTGGCTGATGATTTGGAACACCTTGAGAAGCAGCTGCTGTTCCAGGGAGCTGTTCCCGGGCCAGGCAGGGCCCTGGGATGAACCAGAGCTCATTCAGAAAACACCTCCCCCACTTTGTGAATCGTTCCTGAAGGAGGGCTTGGCACCCACATTCCCTGGAGCTGGAGCTTGGCAGGGAAAATTCCGCCTGCCGAGGGCTGGGAAGGAGCAACCCCCGTGCCAGGAAAGGCCAGGGAGGAGGATTTCAGCTGGAATTCCCTAAGGAATGGCTTTCAGGAGCAGAGTGCAGGGAGGGATCACTTGAGCCCTCCATCCAGAGCCCATTCCAGCCAAATCAGGAGGGAAAAACTGGGAAATGGCTGAAGAGGATCCTCGGGGAAGGGTTTGGTGGGCAAAGCTCTGTTCCAGTTCCCACAGAACAAGGGTGGGGGTGAAGCCCTGAGCGCTTGGGGGGCACAAGGGGGGGAAGGTCCCTCCTTCCCAGTGGGAAATCTCATGGAATTCCAGCCTGGTTTGGGTGGAAAGGACCTTAAAGCCCATCCAGTTCCACCCCTTCCACCTCAAAAAACCTCGGCACCTTCCTCTGATTTCCCTCCCAGGCCCCATTCCAGCCTCAAATCCCAAAGGATTTTGCCTCGGGCTCTTCCCCACATTCCAGACTCTCCCTTCCAGCTCCTGAAGGGGGATGAGAAAAAAGAGGGAAAATCTCTCCCCCTGGTTTAAAGGGAAAAGCAGGTGGAGGCAAAGCAAGGCCCCCTCATCCAGGTGGATCCCACAGAGCTGGGAGACGCCCCCGGAATGTCAGAGCAGCTCCTGGAGCAGCTTCCAGTGCTGGGAAGAGCAGTGAGTCACCATTCCCATGGCAACTCTGCTTCCCTGGGAGACATCCCGGCATTGGGAGCCACCAGCGAGGGCCACCAGCACCTGGAAAACAGGTTGGAGCAGCCTGGGATGGTGGGAGTTGTCCCTGCCCACGGTGGTTGGGGGTGGGAAACAGGATGGTCTTCAAGGTCCTTCCCACCCCCAAATCATTCCATGATTCCCTGGACAGGCACAGTTTGAAGGATTTGGGGGTTGGGGAGGTTCCAAACACCTCTTGTTTGATTCCTGGGCTCGGCTCAGCCTCTGCTCCTGCAGTCTGTGCCGTTAAATCCATCTCCTGGTGGATGGCAGCGGGAATTGGGGGTTGGAATCCTCGGGAAGAGCCGTAAATTGTGCGTTCCCGGATTGTGCAGCCAGGGCAGGTTTTTCCTGACAGGAACAGCTGAACTGAGGGGTTTTGGAGGGAGGTCAAGGGGAGGGAAGGTGGTCCATGGGATGCTCCAAAGGAGTCCAGGAGTCACCAGCCCTGGCTTGGGAAGCAAGACTGGAGCTACCTGAGTGCCCCAGGGTGTCTTTGGAGCTGGATTCCTGGATCTCCTCCAGTTTTCCTGCTGGGATTCACCCCCTGGGAAAGGCAGAGAGCTCAGGTGAACCCCTCTCTTCCCAGATTTAGATTCAGATTCGGATTCAGACCCTGGATTTTGGGGTGGGAAATGCTCCTCCTCCTGCCACGGGAACCCCGCACGAGCCGCTTGCCGAGCCGCCCGAATCCATGGAAAAACCTTTCCAAGCGCAGATCCCCGAGGATGCCAAGAGCTCCAGCTGTGTGTGGGCTGGCTCTGGGCACAACCAGCCAGGGCTGGCAGCGGCAGCAGCTCCTCTCCCTCCAGCAGGCGCATCCCGGGGTTTCTCAGGAGCAGCAATTCCCAGCGGGAATCTTCGGGGCAGGGAGGGGAAGTGGGAAAACCACCGGCAGGCTTCGTTCGCAGCCTTTTAGCAGCTGCTTCTCACGGAGAGTTCGCTCCTCCTCCCCTTCCCGCCTGCCCCGAGCTCCTCCTGCATCCAGGTATCCCTGAATCCCACTCCTCCTGCATCCAGGTATCCCTGAATCCCACTCCACGTCCGCATCCTCAGCAAGGAAAAACACCAGGGTGGCAGCACAGGCGGGGGTGGGAATGTTGGTGGGATGGGAAAACACGTGGAGGAGTCTCCTCAAGTTGCCCCAGGGGGAGGTTTAGGTTGGGTATCAGGGGAAGGTTTGTCCATGGAAAGGATTGTCCAGCCCTGGGAAAAGAGCTGTGATTCCATGGAATCTCCATGAGAGCCGTGCTGGAGAGGCTGGGGAAGAGCCTGGCAGGGAGGGATGGAGCCTGGCAGGTGGTCAAATCATCCAAGAGGGGAATTGTGGGGTTGACTGGGAGGTGTCACAGCGATCCCAAGGCAGCAGGGACCACCCCCCTCCCACCCCCAGCCTGCCCTGGGGGGGCCACCAAAACACCCGGCGGGGCAACCAGACACTCAGAAGGACCTGCTGGTGGATTTGTTACCCTCCCAAAAGCTGCTTGAGGTTCCCACGCCCCCCCCGGGGCTGGGAGAGGATCCCACTTCTCCAAGGAACCGCTCTGGACACTCAGGAGAGAAGGAAGGACTGGCCACTGGTTGTCTTTAATCAGAATGTCAAGGCAAGGCAGGGCTGTCCTGCCCCACCCCGGGCTGTGTTGGCAACTGCTCCTGCTCCTCCTCACCTTCCCACTCCCGGCATTCCACCTGCTCCTCACCTTCCCACTGCCCTGACATTCCATCTCCTCACCTTCCCACTCCTGGCATTCCACCTGCTCCCTCATTTCCCACTCCTGACACTCCATCTCCTGCTCATCTTCCCACTCCTCTGACACTTCCACCTGCTCCCTCACTTTCCCACTCCTCACTCCATCTGCCCCCTCACCTTCCCATTCCTGAACATTCCACTTGCTCCATCCTCACCTTCCCACTCCTGTGACATTCCATCTGCTCCCTCATCTTCCCACTCCTGACACTCCACCTGCTCCTCACTTTCCCACTGCTCACTCCACCTGCTCTCCCTCCTCCCCAATCCCACTTTTCCCACCCCCCCTACTCCTCCTCCTCCTCCCCACCCCAACATCCCAACAACACTGGGGTGGCACCAAGGACACGAAAAACAGACCAGACATCGCCCCCCAGTCCCCATTCCCGACCTTCCTTGGCGCTCCCAACAAATCCAGCCTTGACTCCATGTGCAAAGTCCTGCTTGTATTTGGCTCGGTAAAGTGCAAGGCAGGGCCACAAGGCCTGGTGGTGGAGCTGGGACAGGAGATGTTGTGTCAGCTGAGAGCAAAAAAAACCCAAACACACGAGGCCACCAGAGTGGGGAATGACAGCTGGGAATGGCTCCCCCCTCATTCCCACCTCGCTGGAATCCTGGGAGACCCTCAGGACCCTCCTCCAGGCACGATGAAAGAAGGACCAAGCCGTGTCTCGGAGGTCGAGCTCTATAAACCCTCGGGCACAGCAAAGCAGGGAGGGCACCCCAGCCCAGCTCCCTGGGGGGGATTTGGGAGCACGAGGAGCTTGTTCTCCCAAAAATCCACCCTAAAAAATCCCCCCAGCCTGGCTTTCCCCCCACCCCCACAGTCCGGCAGGCTGGGGCGAGCTCGGAGCTCCAGAGGTTTGGGAAGGGCCCTGGAAGCGGCTGATTCCTCACAGGACCTGCTCGGTGCTGGACGAGGAGATGTCCAGGAGCCTCCAGGCCGCGTAGGGGTTGAGCTCGTCCTGGTCCCGGCACAGGGCCCACACGTAGAGCATCCGCAGCACCTTGTCCTGCAAGGAAAAATCCGGGATAACGGGGGGGGCATTGCTGAGGGAGATGGGGGGGATCAGCCTGGAGAAAAAAGGCTTCCCAACTCCCAATTCACAGCTCTGAGGGGAAAGGATCCTCATTTCTGATGGATCTGAAGGGGCTCCCAATTCCCAGTTTGGGGGGAAAGGATCCACATTTCTGATGGATCTGAGGGACCTGGGGGGGCTCAGCCTGGAGAAAAGGGACTCCCATTTTCCATTTCTGAGGGGAAAAGTTCCATATTTCTGATGGATCTGAGGGGGCTCCCAATTCCCAGTTCCCAGTTTAGAGGAAAAGGGTTCTCAGTTCTGATGGATCTGAGGGGGCTCAGCCTGGAGGAAAGGGGCTCCCATCTCCCAGTTTGGGGGGACAGGATCCTCATTTCTGATGGATCTGAGGGAGATGGGGGGGATCAGCCTGGAGGAAAGGGGCTCCCATCTCCCAGTTTGGGGGGACAGGATCCTCATTTCTGATGGATCTGAGGGAGATGGGGGGATCAGCCTGGAGGAAAGGGGCTCCCAACTCCCAGTTCCCAGTTTGGGGGGACAGGATCCTCATTTCTGATGGATCTGAGGGAGATGGGGGGGATCAGCCTGGAGGAAAGGGGCTCCCAGCTCCCAGTTCCCAGTTTGGGGGGCTGTGGCACTTGGGGACGTGGATCAGCGGTGAAAATGGTGACGGTTGGACTGACGACCCCAAAGCTCCTTTTTAACCTTAACAATTCCAGGATTCTGCTCCCCCAGGGACTGTTCCTGTGATTTTCCCCTCTGCTCCCAATTTCCCCCCCACTTGGAACTTCATCCCAGGCAGGAAAACAAGATCAAACTCGCCGATTTGCCAAAATTAGAAGGCGGTTTCCCAAACATCCCTGGCTGACACACATTTAGGAGGCACCACTGTCAACCTGGATAAGACTTGACCTTGTTTGTCTGTTTGTTTGTTTGTTTTGTTGGGGTTTTTTTTGAGCAGAAATTTCTGAATTTTTCAGAATTGCCTGGGCTGGAACTTTCCATCAAATTTAGGAGCTTTCCTGTGGCTGCAGCTCCTTCCCCTGGGGGCTCCTCTTGCCCTAAAACACTCTTTTTCCTTCAGGGCAAACCCCAAATCTCAATTTCCACCCCCCCCTCCAGAGGCTGCCACTGGATTATAAAGCTCCATTTCGGTTTCCAGGGCAGGCTTTTCATGCATCTCCTTGATTTATTGCTGCCCCCCCAGGAACCAGACAGCCAACAGGCTTCTGATATCCTGTCCAATAATTATCCCATCAATATCCATCTCCCAAGGAAGGCAGGAATTTAATGCAAGGAATCCCAGGATCAGCTGTTCCTCCCCTGTAGCCCCGAGTGACAGGTTGTAAATCAGCCCCAGATGGGCCCCCAGAATTCAAATTAATCCCTTTTTTTTTTTTTTTTTTTTGCCAACTTCCAGCCTGGCCTAAAGATAAGGGTTGCAAAAAAACCCCCTAATATTTATTAATATAAATTATTTCTATATTAAATGCAGGTTGACATCACTCCAGCCCAACCCCAAACCAAGGAAGTACCAGGGATTTGCTCCACAAATCATTCCCTGTCAGAGGCTCCCCCAGGAACCACATCCCAAGTGGATGGGCAGGAATTTTATGGAATTTCATGGAATAAGGGGCTTGTGGGGCTTTTTTTTTTTTTTTTTTTTTGGGTGGTTAAATGAGGGGAGGCAGCAGCCTTGTTATTAATTTTATTATGGAGTGATTTTGAGTGATGATTTTAATGGAGTGATATCCCTAGCAACTGCAAATCACCTCAATCCAACCCCCTGCTCAGGAAAGGATCTTCCAGGGCTTTTTAGGAAGGGAAAAAAGGAGGGAAAAAGAGCAGGATGAGGTGGAGGAGAGAGGCCAGAGCTGTCCCAAAACCTCACTCACCGGATCTCCTTCCACCACCTCCCCTTTGTGGTTCTTTATCACCATCACCACCTGAGCCTGGAAGGTGATGATTAAAACTGGTCCCTGCTCCATCATCTTGCCCATGGCCAGCTGCAAGGAGAGGGAATTCCATCAGAAAACCAGCAAGTTCCACAGAAAACCCAGAAAATCCCAGCACAAAACAAGGTAATTCCGTCAGAAAACCAGTAAATTCCATCAAAAAACCCAGAAAATTCCATCAGAAAACCAGCAAGTTCCCTCAGAAAACCAACAAATTCCCTCAGAAAACCAGCAAATTCCGTCAGAGAACAAGAAAATTCCATCAGAAATGCAGCAAATTCCCTCAGAAAACCAGCAAATTCCTGCAGATCACTGAAGGAACATTCAGTTGGACATTCCCGACATTCCCACCCTCTCCCAGGGCCGATCCAGTTCTTTCAATCAGCTCCTCTGTTAATCAGATATTCTATCTGATATAATATCCTGAGGGGGAAGGGACCCCCAAGGCTTTTCTCCTGCTTTTAAAGGAATTTTTGCCCTCAAGTCTCACCGGATCGGACAAAAAGCACCAGAAAGATTTCCAAGTGGGAATCTTTTGTTTGCCAGGATTTTTTTTCCCCCCCTTCTCTATTCTAAGGTCACTCCATTAAATATTTGAAGAACTTATTAACTGCCACACACACAGGAATGGAGAATTAAGGTTATTTTTTTATAATTTTTTTTTCATCCCCAGAGCTCTTAAAAAAGCAGAACCCCCTCTTAGTGTTTTTGTGGGAACGCAGGGAGCTGTGGAATATTTTGAACTTCCAAAATAATAAAAAAAACCCAAATCCTACTGAAGGCAGAGGCACTTTTGCTCTTTAAAATGAGAGGCAGTCCCAAAAATCACCGTGTTTTATCCCATAACAAAGGGAGCAGCACAGGAGACAGGCACAAAGGCATAAAAATATATATATTTGGAGGTAGATTTTCCTCTCCCCCGAGGAACACTCAGCACCACTGCAACGTTCCTGTGCCCACTTCCAAGGAATCAGCTCCCAGCTCGGCAGGAACTCCACACCACGTGCCTGGAGCTGCCCCTGACTCATCCACCCAAACACAACCCAGTTTTCCGCCCGAAATCCGGATCCCAAAAGGGATCAGAGCCGTTTCCAGCACGGATATTTGCAATTTCCAAAATTCCAGACTGGGATTGCTGTGTTTTCAGTGCCATGATCCCTGAAAATTCCATCACTAGGACAGTATTTGGAGCTTAAAAAAAAAAAGCTTCATTAAATGCCAGAATGTTCTGGAGCAGGAACAGCTCTGGCTCCTCAGGAAAACGGGATGTGGGAACACCTGGATGGAGCAGATCCTTGGCCACGTCACCACATGGAATACTTTGGGTTGGAAGAGGAATTGGGGATCAGCCACTCCTACCCCCACATCTCCCACTATCCCAGGTTGTTCCAACCTGCCCTTGGACACTTCTGGTGCCTCCTCCAACACCTCCAACACCTCCATGTCCTTCCCATGCCGGGATCCCAGAGATCCCAAATCCCAGCGGCGCCCTGAGGGAGCCACACAGCCCATCCAGAACCATCCAGAACGTTCCAGAAGAGCAGCTCAGACTCTCTCCAGCCATTCCTGCCCTGCACAACCTTGAGCCAGGGCAGGAATGCCCATTATCCTCCCTGAATCCCCTGGGAATGTGCTGTTTGCTTTTAGGATTAGCCTTCCTCCATCCATCTGCTGCTGATCCAAGCCAAGGTGTCCTGAGAGCAAGGACACAGATTTGGGCTGGATCCCACAATTCCAGGAGTTTTCACTTCCAGCAGTAGGATTCTCCCTTTCAGAGTGGGATTCTCCCTCCCAGAAATGGAATTCTCCCTTCTAGAGTGGGATTCTCCCTCCCAGCAGTGGAATTTTCCCTTCCAGAAATGGGATTCTCCCTTCCAGCCCCAGGATCTGTCCCTGTGGGAGCAAAGATTCCCAACACCAGAGGCAAAACCCAACCAGTTAAAGCAAAAACTCTTTGGATTCGATGATCCTGGAGGTGTTTTCCCAAACCTTAACAATTCCAAGAAAACCCCTCCTGAGTGGAACTCGGTGCCCCCAAAGCGAAACCCCAGGAGACACTCACGTCGATGTTGTCGATGTCCAGGATCCTGGAATGGAACTGGAGCCCCAAGGCTTTGGCCTGTTGGATGGGATGAGCCAGCTGGCTGTAAGTCTGGGAAGCAACAAAAAACCCCTTCCTGTCACACCTTTGAAATCATCCTGACCACCCCCAAAAAAACCAGGAATTTCCATGCAGAGAGAAGCAGTGAAAGGGATGTGCTGGGATATTCCAGTGGGATTGTTGGGATTGCTCCTGGGATATCAGGACTCTCTCTTTTTTTGGGGCAGCTCAGGCGTCCCTGCAGCTTCCCAGCCCGTTTTTGGGATCTCCTAAAGCCCTGAGTAATTTTGGGAACGTGCTGGATGGGTGCTTGGCGTCCAAAAGCTGCACCAGACACTCCGGGGTTCCCCAAAATTCCCCTCCAAATCCCATTTTCCCCAGCCTGGAATGTGTGGATACCGAATGTCCCAAGCCAAGGCATTCCCAATGCTGTGCTGACAGCAGACAGGGATAAACAGGGATAAAGTCTGGGATCAGGGCTGTTTTCCCAATTCCCAGGCAGCCCTGGAGGCAGCCCAGCATTCCCTGGCTCCTCCAGGGCGCAGATGGGATGGTTATTTACGGATCAGAACCCTCGGGGATGGCGACTTCTCCACCTGATTCCAGCGATTCCCGGAGCATTCCTGGCAGGATCCAACCAAACAGCATCTCCCACCCTTCCCCAGCAGGGAAACATCCCACAGGAATTCCAGGCAGAGTCCCTGGATTGGAGCCACGGAGCAGGAATTCCGAGGGGCGGCGAATCCCAAACCATCCCGGTTTTTATCCCAACACTTTAATGATCCCATCCCAAACTTAAGCCCCCGGTGGGGATGACTCCATGAAGAGGTTTTATCTCCACAAATATTTGGAATATTCTCCCATTTCTTCCCCTGGCTGGTTCTGGACTTCAGAGCTGGAATTTCTAATTACAACCAGAATTTCTAATTACAATCCAGAAATGTTGGATTTTTGGTGGTAGAAAGTGCCAAGGAATCGGCTGTTTTTCCCAGAGGGATCCTCTGCTGGCATTTCTGAGCCAAAAAAAGGAAATTTTTTTTTTTATTTTATTTTTTTGCTTTCAGGATGCTGGAAATCTCCACAAAATCGGGACAAAGACGTTCCTGGGAATAGATTTAACGGGAAAAAACTGCCTCCGCAGGCCCTCTGGTGGTGGGGACACGGAGGAGACTCACCCTGGGAAATTCAGCCTTTTGGGGCCTAAAATCCACTTATTTTGGGGCTTAAGACACTATTATTTTGTATTCTACATCCCAATGATTTTGGATTTTAAACACAATTATTTTGGAGTCTAAAACACAATTATTTGGGATTCTACAGCCCAATTACTTTGAATTCTACATCCCAATCAGTTTGGATTTTAAACACAATTATTTTGGACTCTACATCCCAATCATTTTGGAGGAGGTGGGCGGGGGGGGGACCCAGAACAAACTCCATTTTCAGGCAAGGCTCTGATTCCATGGAGCCAAACAATCCCCCTTCTCAGCCTCTTCCCCAGGATAACCAGGCCTAATAATAATCCCACTTCCAAAGGGAGATTCCCACCCTTTGCCAGGCCATTCCCAAGGGCTCCACTCACCGCCTCGTAGCACCAATCTTTGAGGATCTCGAGCTCCCCGGAGATCAGAGCCTGGGAAAAGGGAATAAAACAGGGATATTCTAACACACCTCCCGCAGCAGGGTGGAAACAACCAGCAATTCCAGCAGCACAGCTCCTTAAATCCCGAATTTTGTGGAGCTTGCAAGAGGAACAGCAACAAGGACTTGCAGAAACCCCCCTGATCCAACGCACAGAAAGCTCCTAAACCTTCCTGGGGGGACTTTCCCCTTGAACTTCCCTGTTCAAACTTCCCAAAAAGTTGACAGAATTCCCACTCCTCGGAGAATCCTGAGGGGTGGGATCAGACAGAAGCAGGAAGATCAAACTTGGGAAGTTTTCAGCCCAGTTGGGATCCGGTTTTATTCCCCAAATCAGTTTTCGAATCCCCTTTTCCCTCTGGATTTCCTGCCTCGGTGCAGTGACAGGGAAGCAAATCCATTCAGATTCCCTGTCCCATCATCAGTGCTGCTCTGAGTCCCTAAAAACACCCAATTCCACACAATTCCAGTGCCAGAAATATTCCCACTGAACCTGCTCTTCTCCCTGAGTCCCAGATCCTTTAGAACCCGCTGGCAACACCCCAAATTCCTTCCCTTATCCATTTTTTATTACCCCCCCCTTCCCTTTGATCCCTCTGATCCCACATAATTTCTCGGGGCAGAGGATGATTGGGTGTTTTCCAGGCCAGAAAAGGAGCTTATTAATCTTTTAAATAATGAAATACAAAACCTAAATGGGCTCCAACTTCCTTTCCCAAGGTTCTGGGTGTCTGAGGAGCAAATCCTGTCCCAGCTTTTCACTGGATCAATGGAAAAACAAAAGGAATCAAATAAAAAATGATCCTTTAAAAGGGAAAATAAATGCAGGGGATGTTTCTCCTCTCACCTCCAGGACGTTGGGGATGATGTCCCGCTCACACTGCTTCAGGAAACGATCCTTGTCAAAGGAGGGATCCACCTTGAGGATCTCCGTCAACACCTCCGACATCTCCGTCTTGGAGAACAATCCACCTGGGAAAACAAGCCAGTGGCACAAAAACCATCCCCAGGGGGGGAAAGAAGACACAAAATCATCCCCAGGGGGGGAAACAAGGCAAGACCTCCTGGTGATGCAGCAGAGGGAGGAACAACTCCAGGTTTTTAGTTAAGCCTGAGATTCATCCCACACGAGGTCTCGTCATCTCAGATCCCACCGCTCCACTGTGTGATCCCAGAGAATGATCCAGGTAAAATGCAGGAAAAACGCTGGGAAGCTCCAAGAGCTGCCCCGAAAAGCTGGGAAATAGCCCAGTGAGGAGCAGAGGGGGAGCTGTTACCTATCAAGTCGGTGACTTTGTCGGTGACGGCCCGCGACGCTCGGATGAAGGCGTTGTCGCTCTCGTCGTACTTCATCTTCATCTCAAAGAACCCTGCCAGGAGAGCAGAGCGAGCTCAGAGCCCATCCTGATCCAGGAAAACTGCCAGGGCTTGGAAATCCAAGCTCCCAGTTCCCTCCTAAATCTCCTGGTTGGCGACAGGCACCGACTGCAAGTGGTTTTTCCCTCGTCCTCCTTCCCAGCTGTCGGTAAATGCTCCTCTCTCGCTTCAACCTCCACAAACCTTGGAGCTTCTGGGAGATTTGCAGGCAGAGAACACACCAGGAAACTGCCCTGCACCAGGAACAGCCTGACTAAACCAGGAACAGGCTCACAACCCTCAATTCATCTCCTGCAAGGAGATGTCAAACCAACACCAGGGCACAGGGGAGGAAAATCAGAAGGACAGACTTTAAATCTTGCCTGACTTTTACGAATGGTTTGGGTTGGAAGGGACATTAAAGCCCACCCAGATTCACCTTCCACTATCCCAGTTTGTTCCAACCTGGCCTTGGACACTTCCAGGGATGGGCAATCTGTGCCAGGGCCTCCCCACCCTCTGGATTTACAGGGATTTTCCTCAGCTCCAGGTGAGGAGGAGCAGATCTGCTGCCCTCTCCTGCCCTCTCCCTGCCCTTTTCCCAGAGCCACCATGAGGCTGATCAGGGAAAAACAGGGAGGGGAGGAGCTCATTTCTTGTTGCAAGGCAGGTTTTGGTACCTCCAGGCACTGATCCAAACCGTGCCTGAGTGGAGGAGGGGCTGGAACACACGCAGATGGAGCAGCCTGGAAAAGCTGCAGAGCTATCAACTCTCCCCCATTCACACCCAGCCACCAGCTCCAAGCCCACAGGAAGGCTGGGATTTTGGGATCTGCATTCCATTCCAGGCTGGTGGCAGCAGACAGGACGAGATCCAGCCAGCAGGAATCAGGGCTGGGAAAAGAGGGAGCTCCTGCTTTGCCTCTGAACTCCCAAACACTCACTGTTGAAAACCACGTTGTTGTCCTTGAAATCCTTCCACTGCTGGTACCACTTGGAGTCTTTGTGCAGCACCATTCCCATGGCCTCCCTGGAAAGGGCAGGAAACAGGGATGGAACGGGGATTCTTGGGAGAAAAATCAACTTACAACACTGGGAGATTAAAGGGGATAAAGGGGAGGGACATCCCTGCAGTGCTGAGGCTGATACAGAACACGAGAAGACAATGAAAAACCCATCAATTATACACCGGGTAAATTATAAACCCCATAAATCAATTAAACACCCCACCAAGTGACACACCAGCTGAATTATAACCCCATTAATTAATCAGACACCCCATAATTGATGCAGCAGGGAAATAACACAGCACATAAATAAATAATTCTTGACTTGGAGGCTCAAGGCAGCGGGGAAAGCAAAGGAGCTCAGGCTTAGCCCTGCCAAGCCTGATTCCAGACGTTAAAACTGACCACAAAACACGTGCCCAAGTCAAAATTCCATCTCTGACCATCACATTTGGAATTTAAAGTGCCCAGTTTCACTCTGGGGAAGCCTCAGCATCATCAGCTCCTGCTGGGAATGTGCTCTCGGAGCTCCCTGCTCTGCCCCCAACGCCTCCTCCAGCTCCTGGATTTTAATCCCTGCCCTCTAGTTCAGTTTGGAAAGTTTTTGTTCAGTTGGACACAAAAATTTACACCCCAGATGAGCCCAATACCCACTCATTGGCCTCAAATATCCTCTCCTCTTTGATCCTCTCTCCTGAATATTCCGTCCGTTTTCGGAGCCGCTCCGGCCGTTTGTAGGGACCGGTTTGCCCTAAAACACTTTCATCTATTTCCTTCTTGACACTTTCTACTCCCTGGAAAGGAAAAGAAACCCTGTTAGGTCGGATTTGTTGTCCCTTCACCTTCCCCAGAAACTGCCCCTGGAGCTTTCCCTTCTCCAGCCTGGCCTTGGACACTCCCAGGGATGGGGTAGCCACAGCTTCTCAGGGAATTCCATCCCAGTCCCTCCCCACCCTCACAGCCAGGAATTCCTTCCCAATATCCCATCTAAATTCCCTCTCTTTCACTTGGAAGCCATTCCCTGTGTCCTATCCCTCCATCCCTTGCCCCAGTCCCTCTCCAGCTCTCCTGGAGCCCCTTCAGGCCCTGCAAGGAGCTCCAAAGTCTCCCTGGAGCCAAAGTCTCCAAAGTCTCCCTGGAGCCTTCCCTTTTCCAACCCGACCTGGGTGACACCAAAACACACAAACCCTTAGGTATTTCCCACCAAATCCAAGCTTTTGGGCAGCCAGTCGTTCCCAAACCACCAGCAGGTGCCTGCCTAGGGAAGGATTCCCCGCCCTACTCCCCAAACCCACCAACCCCCACTCCCAGGGACACCTTCCAGCGGCTCATCCAGCCCATCCCCAGCTCCTACATTCCCATTTCCAGGGCTTGGATGCCAGTGGATTGTTCACCTGAGAGATGGCTTTGAAGGCTGCTGTCCTGCCCAGCTTCTCCCCTCCTTTTGTGACCGACTCTGCTGATTGTTTGGCCGTTTTCGCTGCTTCTTCCACGCCCTCCTTTATCCTCCGGCCGATGTCGCTTTTGCTGACCTCGTCCAAGCTCTGCCACAGGGGAGGAGACATCACTGCAGCTCCTTGTCCTCATCCCAATCCCTCTCCAGCTCTCCTGGAGCCCCTTTAGGCTCTGGAAGGGGCTCTCAGGTCTCCCTGGAACTTTCCCTTCTCCAGGTGAACCCCCCCAGCTCTCCCAGCCTGGTTGGGGTTGGAAGGGACCCCGGGCAGGGACACTTCCCACTAGACCAGCTTGCTCCAAACCCCTTCCCATCCTCAGCTACTCCAAAATCCCTGCAGCTCACCAGCTGTATCTTTAAAAAAAAAAACAAAAAAAAATGGGAATTTTCCACCTAGAACTGGTTGCTTCGGAGTCACACCCAGAGCAGCTCCGTGGCCTCCCCTGGATTCGCTCCAGCAGCTCCAAATCCTCATTTAGGGATCCCAGAGCTGCTCTCTTTGCCCTGCCAGACCAGCAGCACCATCTCCAGCCTCCAAATCCAAGAGGAATCCCTGGAATGTGCCCGTCCTCTGACCACACATCAATTAAACCACCAAATTAACCCACTCCTGCTGCAATTTTCTTAATTAATCTGCTCCAAAAGACTTGGAATTTTAATCTTTGTCCCCATCAAAAAGAGCTGTTGAACAGGAAAAACTCAAACTCCTGGGGGGGGCAGAAAGGGATTTTTTTAATAGAGCTTTTCCCAATCCGAGGTTTTATTTAATGGATGTGAATTCTGTGGCCCAAAACGTTGTGTGGTTGTTATTTCATACAGGAATATTCTGGAAAACACCTCCAGTGCTCCCTGTGAAATCCAGTGTGATTCCTCCCTGGAAAAGGTCTGGATGGGAGAGATGCCAGAGATGGGATCCGAGGCAGAAATGGGAATTTTAAGGGTTTTAAACATCAAGGACCAGCAAAAAAAAAAAAAAAAAAAAAAAAAAAAAAAAAAAAAAAAAAAAAAAAAAAAAAAAAAAAAAAAAAAAAAAAAAAAAAAAAAAAAAGGCTCCAAAAAAGCTCAGTTTGTTCCTAATTTAGAAAATCAACCCAGCAAGAAAAAAAAAAAAAAGGTGATAATTCAAATTACTCCCACTTAAAGCTGAATTTCCTCAGGGAAAGGTTCCTTTTACCTCTTTAACTGTCCCTGTTATTTCTTCAAGTTTCTTTTTAATCACTTCGGAGGTTTTCACTGTTTCGGATTCGATGGTTTTCTGGGGGGGAAAAAAAAAACAACAACATGATCAAAACTCTCCCCAAAAAGCCCTTTAAAGATGGAATTGAGGGCAAAAAAATTCCTTTTTAGGAGTCCCTCACTTGAGCCACCAGTTCAAGTTTGGTAAATAACGTTTAGAGCTCTCAAAACCAACTATTTAGTGCCACATTTAATGCCAAATTTTATGTCAAATTTAATATTAAATTCAATGCCAGATTTATTTTTGGTGAAGTTTAGTGCCAAATTTAATGTCGAATTTAATATTAAACTTAAAGTTACATTTAATGCCACATTCAATGTCGAATTTAATGCCAAATTTAATGTTAAATTTAATGCAGAATTTAATGTTAAATTTAATGAAGAGTTTAAATTTAATGTCAAATTTAATGTCACGTTTAATATTAAATTTAATGTCACATATAACGTAGAATTCAATGTCAAATTAATTATTAAATATAATGTCAAGTTTAATGCTAAATTAAATGTAAAATTTAATCTTAAATTTAATGCCAAATTTAATACCAAATTCAATATTAACTTTCATGCCAAATTCACCCCCAAAACGTCACGTCCAATCTGAGGGTCCGAAATTCCCCCTGGAATCCCCCCAAATCTCACGTATTTCCTCCGGGCTTCCCGTAGAGCGTCCGACTCTTCCAGCTTTTTGGCCTCATCCCGGAATTTCTGGATGCTTTCCTTCATCTCCTTGTTCTTGGCCAGTTCCTGTTTGATGTTCTCCACGAAGCCAGAGATGAAGCCTTTCCTTCCTCCTGAGGAGTAACGTCTGGACTGGGGGGAAAACCGGGAAAAAAAAATGGGATTTAACGGAAAAAGAGGTAAAATTCCAGAGTGAACGGCGAGGATTTACGGGGAAAAGTGAAATAAAATCATAAAATAAGCAAAAATAGGGAGGTGATAACGGGAATTAACAGGTAAATTAAAAGAATATAACTAAATTAAATAAAATAATAGAATAAAATCGAAAAATAATGAAGTGGGTAAGCAAGTAAATGAAATGATATGGACAAAATAAATGAAATAAAAGAGATAAATAATAAAGCGAATAAACAAGTGAATTAAAGGAATATAAATAAGAATGGATAATAAAATGGAATAAACAAGTAAATGAAAAGAATATAAATAAAAATAGATAATAAAGGGAATAGACAAGTAAATTAAAAGAAAATAAATAACGTTCTCCGGGTCACCTCCACATCCAGCTGGGGATCCCGGCAGGAACCACTCTGGGAATTCCAACCCACCTGGGGGGTGTCCAGCGCGGGGATGCCCATCCTGACCACATTCCTGGGCAAGGCAGCGACGGGAGAACGTCTGGAAAGGAGCCACAGACCACCCAGGAGACACTTCTGCAAGGGAAATACCAGCCAGCTCAGCCAGCATTCCAAGGGCTGGGATTCAGGGATGAGCTGATTCCCAACCCAATCCACCCCAGAGCCCGGAACGCGGCCGAGATGAGAAGCAAATCAGGGTTTTTTTTTTTTTAAGGAAAACTCTTCCCAAATTCAACTTTGGAGGGGAAAAGCCAGGAATTTCTTGGTGGTATTTGGGCCAGGAAGAAACTCTCGGGTCTCAGATGGGAGCAGGAAAGATCTGATGGATCATGGAAAACCATCCCTGCCTCTCCCCAACCCTCCCAGGGAGGAATTCCTGCCCAATATTCCCTTTAAATTTCCCCTCTCTCAGTTTGAAGCCATGGAAGGGGTTTAAAACTCATCTAACCCCACCCCATGGGTAGGGATTTGGGATAAAGGGGGTTTAAACCCATCCAATCCCACTCCTGTAGGGCTGGAATTTGGGATGGAGGGGCTTTTATTGACCCTCCAAGGGCTTTTAAGGACCATCCCATCCCACCGTGTGCCAGGGATGGGCAGTTTGGGATGGAGGGGGTTTAAAACCATCCAATCCCACTTCATGGGCAGGGATTTGGGATGGAAGGGGCTTAAAATCCATCCAATCCTCTCCCTGCAGAGCAGGAATTTGGGATGGAAGGGGTTTAAAACCCACCCAATCCCACCCCATGGGCAGGGATTTGGGATGGAGAGGTTTTCAGGCCCATCCAATCCCACCCCTACAGGGCAGGGATTTGGGATGGAAGGGGCTTTCAGGCCCACGCAATCCCACCCCACGCCCCGAGCAGGGGCAGATCCCTCTCCGGGGCCGCGGGTTCCCCCGTGGGTGACACCGCCGGGGCCCACGGGAGGGGGGTGAGGGCAGGGTGGGTCCCGCGCTGTGCCCTTGCCCTGGGTGCCCCCGGCGTTGCTCCCGCCCCGGTTGTGCCCCGGTTTTTCCCCCCCCCCGTTCCCCCCCGCTCACCCCGCACCCTCCGGCCGCGGCCGCCGCCATCGCCCCGCGCCGCCCGTGACCTTCGCGCGGCGCCGCGCGGTGACGTCACTGCCGCGCGACCGCCGCGGCCACGTGGGCGGGAAGGGACGGAGAGGGGGACAGAGGGACACCCAAAAACACCCCCGGGGGGACAGAGGGACACCCAAAAACACCCCCGGGGGGACAGAGGGACACCCAAAAACACCCCCGCGGGGACAGAGGAACACCCAAAAACACCCCCGGGGGACAGAGGGACACCCAAAAACAGCCCTGGGGGGGACAGAGGGACACCCAGGGACACCCCCCAGGGACAGAGGGACACCCAAAAACACCCCCGAGGGGACAGAGGGACACCCAGGGACATCCCACGAGGGGACAAAGGGACACCCCCAAGAGGACAGAGGGACACGCAGGGCTGAGTTGACTCAGTTGGGATTTCGGCTGCCAGTAAAGTTCTCCGTGCCTGCAATATTTAACTTGCTTTATTATCAAATTCCGACTGTTTACATCTGTCATGTCAACGAGAGATGCCACAAACTACAAAAAAAAAAGAAAAAAAAAAAAAAAAAAAAAAAAAAAAAAAAAAAAAAAAAAAAAAAAAAAAAAAAAAAAAAGATTGTGCCACGTCGCAAGTTCCGATGCAAAAAACCCGGTAAAACGGCGCTTGCTTTATTTTTTTTTGTCACCCGTTAAAAAAAGGACTTAAAATTTATTTACTCCAGAAAAAAAGCAACTGGGGGGTGGTGGTTTGGTTTGGTACATCTTTACATCCAGTCAAAATTCAGATGGTTAACGAGAAAGAGAGAGAGAAATAAAATACAAATCGTAAAATAAAACAAAAAAAAAAAAAAAAAAAAAAAAAAAAAAAAAAAAAAAAAAAAAAAAAAAAAAAAAAAAAAAAAAAAAAAAGGAGAAAAAAAAAATTCAGAAAAAGCCCTGGAGAGATCAAGAGGAGGGAGAAGGGGGTGGGGGAGGGGCTCAGGCGTTGCGGTCGATCCGCACGTCGATCTCGCGGCCGCGCAGCTGGATCCCGTTCATCATCCGGCACGCGCGCTCCGCCACCTCGGGAGACTCGAACCTCACCACCCCACAGCCCTTGGACTTGCCGTTCTCCATCTTGATGTCGGCGTAGAGCACGTGCCCTGAGGGGATGGAGAGGGGTTGGATCAGCTGTAGGGTCGGGATTTGGGAATTGTGGGATCGGGGAGTGGGAAGGGACACGCGAGGTTTGCGCGGGATCAGCCCCCGGAGCGTCACCCACGGGCACCTCCCGCTGTCCCGGGAGGTTCCAACCTGGCCTGGGACACTCCCACAGCTTCTCTGGGAATTCCATACCAGTCCCTCCCCACCCTCCCAGCCAGGAATTCTTTCCCAATATCCCATCTTTCAGTTTGAAGCCATTCCCTGTGTCCTGTCCCCCCACCCCTTGTCCCCAGTTCCTCCTCCAGCTCTCCTGGAGTCCCTTTAGGCCCTGGAAGGGGCTCTCAGGTCTCATCCACAGGATAAACCCAACCCAGACATGGAGAAGGGGACAAAAGCTTTGGAAAAGTATTCCCAGGAGTTTACTTGGTTTAAGAACTGGTCATATATTCCTATTCATTCCTCCCAGAAATTACCAGGGGGAAAAAAAAAAATAAATCACTTACCACATTCATTGAATTTATCTTTCAGCATTTTCCATGTAAAATCAAAAGGCAGCTGTGGAAAAGAGAGGAACAAACCATTACTGAGGCTCTGCTGAACAATCTGCAAGCATTCCCAACTCCCCCAAAATCCCAGGAGGGCCAGTGAGAGAACCACGGAGTGCTGGTCCTCCAGGAGCTCCTCTCCTGGGAAGGGAATTGGCTCCAGCTCCCAAAACTTGGCAGCATCCAAAGGAAAGGCAAGGAAAAAGGCAGGAAGGAGAAAAGGGCGGGAAGGGCAGGGAAAAGGGCAAGGAAAAGGGCAGGAAGGGCAGGGAAAAGGGCAGGACAAGGAAGGCCTCACTCACGTTTCTCACGAAGATCTGACAGGCTTTCCGGGCCACCCCCGCCGCGGGGCCTCCGGTTCCTCCCAGGGGACCGGCGAAGTTGCCGGCGAAGTTTCCTCGCTCCATGTCCATGGGCCTCTCGAAGTTGCTGCCCATGGCCAGTCCCATGCGCTCGATGCCCGCTCCCATGCCCTGCCCCATGGGTGGGCCCATCCTCTCCATGTTGGTGGCTCCGATGCGCTCCAGGCCCATCCTCTCCATGCCGGCGGCTCCCATGCGCTCGATGCCGATCCGCTCCATGGGGGGGGCCCCGATGCGCTCCAGCCCCGCGGGCATCCTCTCCAGGACCTGCCCCATGCCCGCTCCCATGCCGGCGGGCACCATGCGCTCCAGGCCCAGGCCCATCCTCTCCATGCCCGAGCCCATGCGCTCCACGCCCGCGCCCATCCTGTCCATGGCGCCGCCCACGCGGTCGATGGCGGCGCCCATGCGGTCGATGCCGAAGCCTATCCCGGAGCCCATCCGCTCTATCCCGGAGCCCATCCGCTCCATGGCCGGGCCCATCCTCTCCATGTTGGGGGCGATGTGGTCGATGCCCAGCGGGGCCATGCGGTCGATTCCCGAGCCCATCCGCTCCACGTTGGAGCCCATCCGGTCCAGCACCAGCCCCATCCTGTCTATCTCTGAGCCCACTCTCTCCATCCCGTGCCCCATCCCAGCAGGAATCCTCTCTATTCCCGAGCCCATACGATCAATGCCAGGTGCCATCCTCTCAATCCCAGGAATGCTGGCGTTTCCACCACCTGGAACACAACACAGAGGCGATCAGGAATCATTCACGGACAAAAAAAAAAGCCTCACCACCTCCTCAGATTCCTGAAATAATTTCTCCCTGCTTGGAGCAGGGATTCTGGCTGCTCTGGGCCTGCAGGATATGAGGCCAAGTGATTCTGGATGCTCAGGTGAGACCCCACCTGCAGAGCTGCCTCCAGCTCCGGGATCCCAAAACAAGGACGTGGAGCTGTTGGAGCAAATCCAGAGGAAGCTCCGGAGCTGCTCCAAGGGCTGGAGCCCCCCCTGCTCTGGGAACAGGCTGGGAGAGCTGAGGGGGTTCACCTGGAGAAGGGAAAGCTCCAGGGAGACCTGAGAGCCCCTTCCAGGTCATAAAATGGAGTCTGAAACTCCATTTCCCAATGTGTTTCCATCTGCCTCCTGTTTGGTTCTGACCAAACTCCTCCAGCAAATATATGTAAAATGTAACATAAAACAGATTATTTTAACCCACTCATGATTTTTATGTGCAGCAAATTGATTTCATGTACTCACCTATCCCTCTCTCCAAGGTCTCTCCAAAACTTCGGGACATTCCCATTTCATTTCTTCCAAACTCTCTTTCAAATCCTCCCCCCATGGCACGATCCATCTCTGGAAAGGTGGAATTGGGAAGTTCAGGGAGTGTAAAGGATACAGTTGGGAAGTTCAGGGGGTTTTAAAGATGGGGTTGGGAAGTTCAGGGGGTCTCAAAGGCTCCTGAGAGAACATTTCAACACAAGAATAATTTTTAAAGATTCCCAGTAAGGGAGCATTTTGTGGTGTCTTCACGAGTGCAAAACCCCAAGGAAGAGCAGGACTCATCCCAAATATATGTGAGGCTCTGGAAAAGCCTTTCTGGTGAGCACAGAATCGGGTTGGACACACAGAACCCCAATGCCTACCAGCCATCCTGCCCATGTTCATCCCAGCTGGGAAGCGCCCGATGTTTTCCATGGCACCGAAGGGACCTTCCATTCCTATTAAAAAAAAATAAAAAACAACAACAAAAAAAGAGATTTTCCAGGGATTCTTTAGCAAAGCATTTCAACTCCACGCTGCAGAGATGAGACTACTCTGTGTCCCTGATTCCCAGAGCAGAATTTGGACAAGTCACTCTAAAATCAGGGAATTACAGACGGGGTTGGGTCAGGAGGGACCTTCAGGATTATCCAACCCCCCAGGGATGTCATTCCCCAGATCTCCCAAACTCAGGAGGCTCCTGGTTGTGTTTTAGGGGATTATCAACCATTCCCACACACCTTTTACACTCAGAAAAAAAACCAAATTTATCAAATTATTCCTAAATTGGTGATGATTTCCCAGCACCCAAATCCCTGCCAGACACACACACATAAAAAGTTACAAAAACACATCAAAAAGAAACCCCCAAAAAATCCAAACCACAGCTTACCTCCCATTTTATTCATTCCAAAGCCCATGCCTTCCATTCCCATGCCTCAAAATAAAAGAGAAAGTTTTTATATAGCCGATGCCACTCTACAAATTCCAGCCATCAGATTGAAAAGCAAGAAAAAAAAAAACCCAACAAAAACACCAACACGACACATCCAATGTTTTTTTTTGGATTGAAGAGCTTACATGGGATAAATTCTGAGGAGATTCCAACATTCCTTGTCAGGGAAAACAAATTAAAAAAATTCAATAATAAAAAAATCAAGCAGCAAAGGGAAAAAAAACCCCAAACCCCAAACAAAACACCCCATTGGAATTTAGAAACTGGAAAGCTGAATGTGTGCTACTGGTTTTTTTAGATTGTTTTTTTTTTTTGTATTAAGGTGGCTCTTTTGAAACTTGTGCTGTGATTTCACCAGATCCTACGGGAAGATTTGCAAAAAAAAGAAAAAAAAAAAGCCCACACTGGTTGAGTGTTTGGAAGGAGTTGACAGGTGGTGGTTCTCAAAAGCCTTGTGGAATATTTAATATTTGCAGTGTCTGCTGCTCGTGCTCAAGAGTCAGGAAATGAGAGCTCTCTGTGTGTGTTGACCCCAGTGGCTTAAAAAAAAATTTATATTTATATAAAAAAATAAAAAAAAAATAATAAAAAAAATATGGTTAAATTCAAATTTCCATGATCAAAGCTCGAGAAAAAACTCTGTTGGCTTTAACATTCCTAAGGTAATTCCAGCTTTTTTTTTTTTTTTTTATTATTATTATTATTTTTAATTCAAATTTTTTTTTTTTTTGTGGGGGGGAGGCAAAACAAAGCTAGCTACCTTCTACACAGCTTAAAGCTCTCATGAAACAAAAGCATAGGAGTAATCTTCTTACCTCCAGGTCCCATGTTGCCCATTCCCATGCCTTTGTTTAAATGATTTGCATCAATAGGTTGACCTCCAGGTCCTAATCCCATGCCAATACCACCAAGACCATCTGAAGAAAATATTCAGATATCAAAAAAGCCTTCTTTCCATAGTTTGACAAGACAGCAAGTTTTACTTTTTAAGTCAGTGAAACTTTTTTTTTTTCATTCTCCAAAAAATAAAAATATATATATATATTAAAAAAATAATGATAATAGTAATAATAATAATAATAAAAAAAGAAAGCTTGCTGTGTCCCCCCCTTTTGGGGTGTGCACTTAAAGCCTGTGAGTGGGGAGGAAATGGAGAGTGGGTGTGTGTTGAAACAGGTTCAAAACTATCTGAAATGAGAGGTTTTGGATCCTCCATTTTCCACCTGACTGGTTGGAAGCTGACTCCTGAAAAAAAAAAACCAGCTGGCTAGAACACTGCTTTGGTTTTGGTGCAAACTCCTCGAGCTAAAGGAGGGTGGAGAGTGGGCAAATTTGGGATGAAAGGGTTTGCTAAAACCCTTGGATGGGCAAATGGGTTCCTTTCCCACCCTTTGGCAGGGAAGGATTGAACCAATAAAAAATAAAAAATAAAAGGAAAGCTCTGGTTCTGACAGCCACCTCTGGAATTCTGAGCACACAGCCAGCCTCTTCCCCTCAGCAAACAAAACATGGCAGGAATTTTCCACCTTCCAACCCAATTCCCAAAGGATTCCCCGGCCCCCAAAAGAAAGAAGGAAAAGCCCCCCCCCTTTTTGTCCTGAATCGGGCAGAAAGTTCTCTGCTTGCACTTGCAAATCAAAATTAACAGCTCAAGTGGCATCCTTGGCCTGAGAGGATTCCCTGGTTTCCAGCAGAAACGCGGGAAGGGTTTGAATCTTGTTTTAAAAACGACACAGGGTCCCCATTCCCTGCCCCAGTAAAGGCCAAAAAAACCCCAAAAACAGGTTTCCAGTGGGATTTGGTGGGTTTTTTTTAGGATAATTCAGTTGGAATCCAATGGCTTTTTCTTGGAGAAGAGGAATATTGTTAAGAGTGAAAACCACGTGGTTTTTTTTTTTTAATGTTGCTGATTAAAGGCAGACACAGGAACTGCACTAATTAAGGGATGGATTGATTGAGGATCCCTAAAAGTGGGCAATTTAGCAGCACACAACAGGTGTGGTCCCCAGGAGGGATTAAACAGAACTGGCTGAATTCTTGGAATTGCAGAATCCCAGACTGGTTTGGGCTGGAAGGATCTTAAAACCCATCCAGTTCCATGGCAGGGACACCTTCCACCAGAGCAGGTCGCTCAGAGGGATTAAAATTCCACTCCCAGCCCCAATTTTGCTGCATTTAAACAAATTCAGCCCGGTGTTCTCCCTTTTCCAGCTCTCCCTCGTCGATAATTCCATTTTATCCCAGCACAGCTGAGTTTGGAAGGGACCTTTGGAGATGCTCACCCCAGATCACATCCAGGGATTTGGGGTATTTCCAAGGATACAAACTCCACAGGTTCTCTGGGCAGCCCAGGCAACCTCACAGTAACATTTCCTTACATTTAGATGGAGTCTCTGGTTTTCTGCTTTTGTTTCAGACTTGGAATCTTGTAATTAATTCCAAGTTGGAAGGAGCAGTTTGGGACCACTGGTTATTTTGAATTTCCAGTCTCCTGTGTTTTGGTCTCTTTGCCTCTTGCACCTCCAAAAAGAGCCAGGTTCCTTATCCTTTCCATATTTAAATCCATTGCTAAGACCCCCACCTTGAGCAATTTGAAGGCCTGGAAAGTTGGTCAGGGAGAATTCAGATCCCCAGCACATCAAAGGAGGTGCAGGCTCTTCCCTGCCACCCGATTGATGATGTTTCCAATCAATCCCCCCACAAACAGGAGTTTTAGAAGGGCACTGGGATTTGAAATGAGGATCTGGAAGCCTTGAGAGGGTGAATGGGATACTGTTTTTAAGAGCTGAAAGAAGCATCCAAAAATAATGTGAGCAGCTCTTCTTCACTATCCCCCCCCCCCTTTGATGGAGCTGAGGTTGTTTGGATCCCAGTTTTGCAGTTCCAATCAGGGCCTTACTGGGGCTGGGATCAGGTCCCAGTTGGCAAAGAAAAAGCAAGAAGATGTTGGATCATGCAGGAAACACTTACGAGGGAGTTGTTGGGGTCTCTCCGGAGGGAAGAAATCTCCTTTGGGAAAGGCTCGTTCGTCCTAAACACAAACCAGCAGGTTAAAGTTGGGCAAGAAGAGCAAGGAATTCTTCCCTGTTCTTTAAAGTTATAAATTAAACCACAGGAATTCAAAAGCTTAGGCAATCCTCACTGGATTTTTTTAATAATAAAATAATCAGAATTCTTTATTAAGATCACAGGGGATTGGGTAAACCACACGTTTCCTCAACCTGAATTTTGATCCAAGCTTTAAAGCACACTTTTCCCCCCAGATCAGTTTAAAAAGCAGGAAGAAAGGGAATGGACTCACCATTTTGACGTGCATGGGTCTGTCAAAGAGCAGCTGCCCATTGAACATTGCTGGGGGGTCGTTAAGGATCATTGTTCCACTCTGAACCAAAAACCCCCTCAAGAAAACCACATTCCCTAAATTACAGATCCCAGATCAGCCAAAATCTTGCATTCTCCAAACCTTAAAAAAAAAAACTCCTTTGAAACCCAAATATACTGAGTTTGAATATTCAAATGGCTTTCTGCAATTAAAAAAATGAGTTGAAAACTAAGGTGAAGCTCTTTAGGAGATCATCCCAAACGGGACTCCAAACAAGTCAGGAACTTTATCCATTTAAAATAGGAGAGAACAGGGGAAAGTTCTCCACATTTCCAATCAATCCCCACCTCTTAAAGGGTGAATCACTTGTTCAAG
This sequence comes from Empidonax traillii, assembly GCF_003031625.1. Taxonomy (NCBI): domain Eukaryota; kingdom Metazoa; phylum Chordata; class Aves; order Passeriformes; family Tyrannidae; genus Empidonax; species Empidonax traillii. The sequence continues at coordinate 36,243 of NW_020957017.1, forward strand.
TCTTGCTCCAAGGGCACGTGCAGGAGGAAACTAACATTCCAACAAACTCTGGGAGGGGAAAGTGGGAATATTTCCTTCCTTTCCATGCCGGAACTACCAGCTGAGAGGTCACACACACAGGGAAATGTCTGTAATCTGATTGTTGTTTGGGTTTTCGGAGGGTTTCACTTGGCAAATCATTGTTTGGGCAGTGGAAGGACACAGGGAAGGGAGGGACACACCGGGTCAAACCCACGGACAACGTGGATCAAAGCCCATGGGAATGAATCCACAGGTAGATGGATTTGTTGTCCACTCATCCTTTACCTCCAGCACGGGAATTCCTGGCAAACCTTTCCCCAGGGTTATATTTTAATACAAATTTCCACATGGGAAGGAGAATCCCCTTTGCTGACAATCCTGAGCCACGATTCCTACAATTCCCAGGGTTTTCCAAGGATACAGATGGCCTGCACGGCCTCGATGGCCTGTTCGAAGGTGACGGTGCCGATCCCGCGGCTCTTCCCATCCTTGTCCTCCAGGATGTCAGCCCGGACCACCACCCCGGCCATGCTGAACACCTCCTTCAGCTTCTTCCAGCCAACCTTGTAATCCAGCTGGGAAATGAGGGGAATCAGGGATTAGGAGAGATTTCCAGGGAAAAACAACGTTAGCAAATCATCTGTCCTTCCGTGAGGGAAGAGCGTTCACAGGGAGGGGAGGGAATGGGAGGGAGCGCAAAGGGCAGAGTTTTGTCCAAGAATTCAGATGAACAGACACTGGTCTATGGATGCAGCTTAATTTACAACTCCCTTAGCACAGGGAACCAACGAGACACAGGTTAAGTTGCTGCTCTAAATCCAAGTTAACAGACACTGTGACATGTAGGTGTCCCTTAATTCATAACTTCCTTGGCACAGGCAACCAACAAGACACAGATTAAGTTGCTACTCTGCTCAAAAATCCAAGATTTTTGTAATTTAATTTCTAATTTAGGCCCTCCCCAGCACAGAGACTCAAGGAGACAATCACAGATGGAGCCAAGTGAGGCAGACCAAGCCCCTCCTTGGTGTTCCCACAGCTCCAGGCGTTCCCAATTTCACTTACATTGGCCACGAAGACGGTGCTTCCCAATCTCCCTGCCTGCAGGGCGTGGATGATCTCGTTGGGAATGTTGGGGTTGTTCAGGATGCTGGGGGGGATGTTGATCATGCCGGGGCCGCCGGGGCCGGGCCCGATTCCCATCCCTCCAGCTGCTGCCATCACCTTCTGCATCGCCCTCCTGGCGTGCTCCCCGTCGGGATCCTGCAGGGAAACACACCCTCAGCATCCCAAAATCCACGGGAAGGGGCTGTGGGAAGGGATTCCCAACAGAAACAACCCAGCATTCACCTAAAACGCCCTTTTTGTGCCCCACTGTTTCAGGCTGAGAATGTTGTTCTCGCCTTCCCTTCTCTCCTTCCAGGAGCCTCTTGAACCCTCACCCAAGGATGATATTCCCTGAATCCCGAATTGTTGTGCCACCTGTGCCACGGTGGCAGCAAAGATTGGGCCTGAGGCAGCGAAAAGCCAGGCCTGAGGTTTAGTGGGTGGTTTTCACCTGCTTACAAATGCACTTTTAAACTCAACAAATCAAGTTTAAACTCAAGTCCAGCAGTGGTTCGCCAGGTAAAACACAAACTGACTGATGGTTTTTTTTTTTTTTTTGGAATTCTAGCTGTAAAATCCTACTTTTGGTCACTCATTCCTGAGCCAGGACCCCCCCCTTCCCCGCTGCAGCTCTCACCTCTTTCACTTTGAGGGGTCTCCCTCCGAGGCTGTGCTTGTTGAGGACCTCGGCCGCCTTCTTCATGCTCTCCTCCATCTTGAACTCCACCACCCTGAGGGGACACGGAGCCTCAGGGGAGGGTTTGGATATCAAAATGTACGGATTCACCTCACAAAACATACGGATTCACCTCATTAAACATACGGATTCACCTCACAAAACATACGGATTCACCTCAGAGAGAGGGGAAGGGCGAGCTCAGAAATGCAGATGGGTAAAAAAAGGGACTTGTGCACGTTAACATATGGCAGGTAGAAAGTGTACACATATCAAGAGATATATTTATTTTTAAAAATGAACTTGTGCACGTATTAAAATATACGTATATATAAAGCGTACACAAATGTATATTTTTATTTTTAAAAATGAACTTGTGCACATACTAAAACATGGGTGCATAAAGTGTAGACTTGTAATAATAAATAAAATAACATAAACAGAAAAATATATGTTTCTTAAAAATGAGCTCGTGCACGTATTAAAATATAAGGAGCAACATCATAGAGAAAGTGTGAACATATAAACATCTATTTCTTGAAAATAAACTGGTGCACATATTAGAATATATGGATTCATGTAATGTATAAAATGTGGGCATATTTTTATTTCTAAAAAATGAACTTGGGCACGTATTAATATATGGATGCATATGATATATAAAGTATGGACATATAAATATATATTTATTTCTAAAAAATGAACTTATGCACATATTAATGCACGTAATATATTAAGTGCAGACATATAAATACATGTATTTCTTTCTAAAAAATGAACTTTTGCATTCTATCTCCCCACAGTACCATCCATATCTACTTGGATTTTGTGGTGCAATCCTCAGTCTGTTCCACTTAGAACTTTGATTTAACTGAGGGCAAGGCTCAACTTTATATTCAATCTGAAGGACTAAAACTTGATTTAATAAGTAAAGACTAAAACTTAGGGAGGGGGGATTTGAAGAGAAGCAGAAAACCCCCCAAAAAATGAACTTACGCGCATCCCTGAGGAGCAGATCCCACAGGTCAGGGCCAGGGAGGAGAGGAGGGAAGAAAACAGAGACACAAGTCAGCAAAAACCCCCCAAACACCCCCCAAAAACCTATTCCTTTCCGAGTCAAACCACATGAGCTGGCCCCTGCCAGCGAGAATAAAAATGGAGCCTCAACACAATAAAACCTCCGAGACTTCCACTCCCTAAAAATTTCCGCCAGAGGGTTAAAAAAAATCTGGGATTTCTCTCAGCCCGAATTCTCCTCCGAGAAAAATAAAACCACGCGCTCCACGTGACCTGCACACCAAAACCCTACGTATCCATAGCCTCCAGGACGCTCCCAGTTTTCTCCTTCCCTGCTGGAATTCTGGGCTTACGAGAGGGGGGGGGTTTGACCTCGCTCTGCTGGCCCAGCCACGTGTGGAATTTTACCACTTTCCCGCTTTTCCAAATGCAGCCAAAACCGCTCGAGTTTTCCAAGCCACGGAGAGAAAATATTCCCGCTCGCTCTCTCTCTCCTAATCCACCTGCCACTGGGCTCCAGGGGGAAGGAGGACGGGGTGGGGGGGGGGAAAAAAGGGGGGAAAAAAAAAGAGGGGGAAAATCC
>NW_020957017.1:39667-41379 GCF_003031625.1 Empidonax traillii
TTTTTTGGAATTCTAGCTGTAAAATCCTACTTTTGGTCACTCATTCCTGAGCCAGGACCTCCCCTTTCCCCGCTGCAGCTCTCACCTCTTTCACTTTGAGGGGTCTCCCTCCGAGGCTGTGCTTGTTGAGGACCTCGGCCGCCTTCTTCATGCTCTCCTCCATCTTGAACTCCACCACCCTGCGGGGACACGGAGCCTCAGGGGAGGGTTTGGATATCAAAATGTACGGATTCACCTCACAAAACATACGGATTCACCTCATTAAACATACGGATTCACCTCAGAGAGAGGGGAAGGGCGAGCTCAGAAATGCAGATGGGTAAAAAAAGGGACTTGTGCACATTAACATATGGCAGGTAGAAAGTGTACACATATCAAGAGATATATTTATTTTTAAAAATGAACTTGTGCACGTATTAAAATATACGTATATATAAAGCGTACACAAATGCATATTTTTATTTTTAAAAACGAACTTGTGCACATACTAAAACATGGGTGCATAAAGTGTAGACTTGTAATAATAAATAAAATAACATAAACAGAAAAATATGTTTCTTAAAAATGAGCTCGTGCACGTATTAAAATATAAGGAGCAACATCATAGAGAAAGTGTGAACATATAAACTATTATAAACTACTATATCTATTTCTTGAAAACAAACTGGTGCACATATTAGAATATATGGATTCATGTAATGTATAAAATGTGGGCATATTTTTATTTCTAAAAAATGAACTTGTGCACATATTAATATATGGATGCATATGATATAAAGTATGGACATATAAATATATATTTATTTCTACAAAATGAACTTGGGCACATATTAATGCAAGTAATATATTAAGTGCAGACATATAAATACATGTATTTCTTTCTAAAAAATGAACTTTTGCATTCTATCTCCCCACAGTACCATCCATATCTACTTGGATTTTGTGGTGCAATGCTCAGTCTGTTCCACTTAGAACTTTGATTTAACTGAGGGCAAGGCTCAATTTTATATTCAATCTGAAGGACTAAAACTTGATTTAATAAGTAAAGACTAAAACTTAGGGAGGGGGGATTTGAAGAGAAGCAGAAAACCCCCCAAAAAATGAACTTACGCGCATCCCTGAGGAGCAGATCCCACAGGTCAGGGCCAGGGAGGAGAGGAGGGAAGAAAACAGAGACACAAGTCAGCAAAAACCCCCCAAACACCCCCCAAAAACCTATTCCTTTCCGAGTCAAACCACATGAGCTGGCCCCTGCCAGCGAGAATAAAAATGGAGCCTCAACACAATAAAACCTCCGAGACTTCCACTCCCTAAAAATTTCCGCCAGAGGGTTAAAAAAATCTGGGATTTCTCTCAGCCCGAATTCTCCTCCGAGAAAAATAAAACCACGCGCTCCACGTGACCTGCACACCAAAACCCTACGTATCCATAGCCTCCAGGACGCTCCCAGTTTTCTCCTTCCCTGCTGGAATTCTGGGCTTACGAGAGGGGGGGGGTTTGACCTCGCTCTGCTGGCCCAGCCAGTGTGGAATTTTACCACTTTCCCGCTTTTCCAAATGCAGCCAAAACCGCTCGAGTTTTCCAAGCCACGGAGAGAAAATATTCCCGCTCGCTCTCTCTCTCCTAATCCACCTGCCACTGGGCTCCAGGGGGAAGGAGGACGGGGTGGGGGGGGGGAAAAAAGGGGGGAAAAAAAAAGAGGGGGAAAATCC
>NW_020957017.1:41609-50130 GCF_003031625.1 Empidonax traillii
GGGCTTACGAGAGGGGGGGGGTTTGACCTCGCTCTGCTGGCCCAGCCACGTGTGGAATTTTACCACTTTCCCGCTTTTCCAAATGCAGCCAAAACCGCTCGAGTTTTCCAAGCCACGGAGAGAAAATATTCCCGCTCGCTCTCTCTCTCCTAATCCACCTGCCACTGGGCTCCAGGGGGAAGGAGGACGGGGTGGGGGGGGGGAAAAAAGGGGGGAAAAAAAAAGAGGGGGAAAATCCAACAGCCAACGCCAACTGACCGCGGGGAAAACCTCCGAGAACCCAGCCCAACCTCCTCCCCTCTGCCGGAATTCTGGCCGCTTCCACATCCACATTCCGCGCCTCCCTGGCTGCCTTTTCCACGCCACCACCACCACCACCACACGGAGATAACGATGGTGTGTGCATGTGCGTTTTTGGTGTTTGTTATTTTTGGGTCAGGTAGAAAATCCACAGAAGAAATTCTCTCAGAACACTTACCCTTGACTTTCCTTCAGCGTCCATTAAGAGCTCCACGTATGTTACCTCACCAACTACAAATCAGATTCCAGACGACACATATACCAAGGGAGAAAAGCCAAGAAAACAATGGGAATTTAGAACAATCAACAACCAGGTATGGAGCCTCTGCCTTATAAGAAAAGCCCAGAAACACTCCATGTTTCTCCAGACTGCAATTACAGGTATGCAGGAAAGGATTCCGAGCGCTTCCCGACGTGTTCTTGGTTCTTCCTCCTCTCCCTGAGGTGTTTTTTCCACACAGGCTGGGGTTCCTCTGGATCTTTGGTGCCCACCTGAGGCGATCCAAACCCTTGGGAAAGGCTGCAGGAAGGAGTTTCCTTCACCTCACCGTTCCAGCTCGTCTGCCGTGAACGAGGGATTTGTTTGAGCTTGGAATCCCGAGGGGAAAAAACTCCCTAAAAGGACTCGCTCTGAACCAAGGGACCATTTATTGCAAGATTTTTAATTAAAGTCCATTTTTAGATGCAATAATTAACTTTTAACTCTCAAGACAAAAAAAACACCAAAACTGTCAACAGCAAGAGGCAAAAACTCCCTGGAAAACTCCAGCTGCACCTTTCCCCAGGGGATTGGGATTGCCTTTTGATTCCACACGGACCTGCAGGATCCAACTACCCAAGTGGCTGCTGCCTTTGAAGGGACTGGCACACAGAAGGGTGGGTGAAAACACGTGGGGGTTTTTTTATAGCTTTTTGTAACTGGTTTTAGAAGTCCTGGGCGTAAAATTTAACACAGGAGGACTCCCAAGTTGTGTTGTCTGGAAGGTGGGATGTTGTGTCTGTGGGAAACCACCACCCCAGTGGGAGGATTAAAGGATAATTTAGGCAAGGAGTGGAGTCTCCCAAGGGACAGAAGGAGGTGTTCAGCCTGACCTCCCACAGGGCCAGCAATTTATCCTCTAAATATAGAATATTAATCATATTAGATATCCTATATTTAAAATAATCATAGAAAACTAACAGAAACCTGGAAGGCTTCTCTTAAAATTGGGAAATAAAGGAATGCTTCGGGAAACCGCTGATTTATTCTTTTTTTTTCATCTCCATTTCTTATTTTCAAGAATGATTTAGCAGTGCCAGCATTCCAGCCAGGGAGCAGGGAGGTGTTTTTTTGGGATAACGCTGGAGGCTGGAAGGGGCTGACAAGTCCCTCTGAAAGGGTTCTACCAGAGCATCCCTTTCCAATCCACAGTAAATCCTTGCTGATATCCAGCCCAATGGCAGGAATTCCATTCCACAATCCAGGATGAGATCACACAGTCCAATCCCAAGGGCTGTGGTGGGGAACAAGCCCTCCTGGGCTGATCCAGAGGTGGGGGGGTGTTGGAATCCCAGCATTCCCATGGGATTCTGTCGCCAGCCATCAAGAGCAGCAGCCAAGTCCGACCCAACTTGGGAGCAAGGATGGATTCCACAATTTAGGGATTAAGACAACAAATTCTTCCCAGGGAGGGGACCTACAGGACCAAACCACTCTGAGCTGGAATTCTGTGGTTTTGCTCCCAAGAAGATCCAGAGCCCTCGGATTGAGGGCTCTTCTCTCTCAGCCATTCCCGGGATTCACCTGCAGTTCTTCCTTCAGATCCACACAAACAATTCCCAAGGGAGTTTGCCAAGCCTGGATGTATAAAACACAATGGAACATCTCCTGTGCTAACCAATCCCTGAGTGGGAACCACGAGAATTCCAGGAGTCCCTTGGAAAATCCAGGACATGCCAGTTCTGCTCAGGGGCTTCACCTTCGAGCCTTGGAGATTAAATCTAAATATCCGACCTGAAGGAGCATTTTTCCCTTCCAAGGCTCATCTGAACTTCCTGAAGAGCCCAATTTAAGGAAAAGCAGGGAAAGGGGAGTGCCACAATCCTCAGGATCCAAGCCAAAGTCCAGAGGACAGAACAAGTGCAATAAAAATGTCCTTTTTTTTTTTTTTCCCACCTGAAAACACGGGCAAAGATTCGGTTCTGCCAGGAGAGGTTGGCAAAGGAAGTTTTTTGAAGGGAAAAGAGCAGGAACTTCCAGAAAATCCTGGTTTTAAGTCACTGCCAGGATAATTAACGTGTCTTTAAGACTTAAGGCAGAGCAGGCTGTGTGATTTATTTATTTATTTATTTATTTATTTATTTAAACCTCCCACTTGGAAATGCTGAGTTTCCAAACTTTTCCTCGAGAGGCTGGAGCAGGAATTGCTGCCACAGCCAGAGAGGCAAAACTTTTCAACTTCTGATCTTTTAAGCTTTTTATCCCCTTCTAAACTTTCCAACCACTTCCCAAAGTCGAGCAGCAACAGCAAATGAGGATTTTTCCAGCCAGGCTGGGCTGGCAGAATTCCAAAATCTGGGCAGTGACCGTTCAGGAAGCTCAGGAAAGGAGGTTCCCAGAGAGACCTGAGGCCTGGCTTGGATGGATTTCACCTGAGCCTGAAGATTTTGCTGGGAATTCACCAGGACAACCAGCTGGGATATAAATATCAACTTCAAAAAATCTTCAAAGTTGGGCAATTTAAGGATTTGAGACAACTCAAAGAAGCTCTGAGAGGTGTGAAAGGTGCAGAGAGGGAAGTCCGAGCAAGCACAGAAATCAGAGAAGGGGGGAATGGTTTATATCCCACCTTTTTCTTTGGCCAAGGGGGGCCAAAAGGAAATATTAACTAGGGAAAGGAAGGCTCTAAACGTGGATTAAAATTGTCTGGATGTCTGAAGTAAAGAATTAGGAGAATATTTTTGAAGAGGATCAAAAAGCTTCAACGTGAAAAAATGCAGAGCTGGCCACTGCTCCTCCAGCTGAAAATTCCTGCCAGGAAACCCCTAAAAAGTCACAGGGGGAGAAGAGAAACACACTTTTTATGTGCTTTATTTACAGAGCTTTGGTTAAAAGGGGAGAAGGAAAACATCCCTCCCAAAGCAGAGACAGGGAAGAGTCAGCAATCTGACAGATGGGGAAGGGAAATGTCCCCTTTGGCACCAGAAGACCCAGAAAAGGGGGGGGGGGGGTGATTTTTGGCTCTTGAAGAGCCCAGGAAGGATGGAAAAGGAGTGAAAAGCTCCTTGGAAAGATGGGAAAGGGGGAACAGGGCAGATGTGGAACAGCCTTTGGACATTCCTTATTCTTTGCCTCCCTAAAATGTTGGTCTGGGAGCAGAATCCCGGGCACTGAAGCCAGGGATGTTGGCACTGGAGTGACACCAGTGCTCCCAGTCCCTGCCCCCCAGAGGCACCAGTTCCACCTGCAGGAGGCCAAAAAGCTCCCCAGAATCCCTGGAAATTCGGGGAGAAGGCAGCACAGGGAATTTAATGTCCTGTCCTTCCAGGGAGGTGGCACCGAGCGTGGCCTGGGCTGGTTGTTTATGGTGTCCAAAAAACCATCAAAATTACGGATATTAAATTATCCAGACAGGATGGCACAGCTATTGCCTCATTTTACAGTCAGCCCCTCTCCTTGGGGCAGGAAGAAGGTTTTTAATCCACAAAATTCTCTTTTATTTCCTAAAATACCTGGGATTCGAACACCAGCTGGTTTTGCTGACGTGGCATCCATGAAACATTCCCATGTGATGTCATTCGCATCCAACCACCTTTATAATCAGACTCCTTCTCCATGGAGAATTCCTGCCATCCAGAAGCCCTTCAACCACCTGATCACCTCAGTTCAGCCAGAAATTAAAAACAAAAAGGGGGAGTTGCAACCAAGAACACTTTTTTTTTTTTTGGTTTTCTGTTCCGTTACCAACATTCCCTCTGCATACCTGTAATTGAGTTCCACCAACAAATACCCTGGAATGCCTGATCCAAGGCATTGGGAGAGAGAAAGAGAGAGGGAGGGAGAGAGAGAGAGAGATGGCACCTTTGGCAGCCTGGCCACCACCAGGTTTTGTCTCCTAACCCAATACTTACTGCCACAAACCACCAGGTTGGAGCTCCTCCCACCTCCAACCTGCTGCTCCCAGCTGGAGCAGCCCTGAAACACCCAGGGCTGGCCAAAAAAAAAAAACAGTTTCACCTGCTCCCCCTCCCAAACAAAAAGTAAAATAAATAAACAAGGAAAAAAAAAAACAACACAACAGAACAAAACAAAACAAGCCTGGGAATGGTTGGCACTCAACGGGTCAGGTTTTTCCACGGGCACGTTCCTGGTTCTTGGGACTGAGGGAGGTTGGAATGAATCCCAACTCCAGGGCAAAGCCGAACCGGTGGGGTTGGGCAGGCAGTCCCAAAAACCAGGAAATGCTTCCCAGTTGGAGCCCTGCAGGCAGAAGGAAGAGGCTTCACCGGTGCCCCTAGGGAAGGATCTGCTGGAATGAGCAGCTGAACAGCAAGGCAGGGAAGAACAAGCTCACCCCGGACTTTTTTCCATCTGGAGAGAAACCACAAGACACTTGGAACGGAATTCAACAAAAGCACTTGAAATTAAGACATCTCCACGTCCGGATTCTCCGGAGAACCGATGGATCTGCTGGAGCCAAGAGGCAGCAGGGACCCTCCAGAATCAGGGCCTGCCCAAGCAGCCTCAGAGGCTGCTGTTGTTGGCATTAAAGAAAACCACACTGGTGGGTCTCAGCCAGCCCCTGATCCCGGAGCTTCCCAAGGTTTCCAGTCCCGACACACTCGGTTCCCTTTGGCCTCCAAAGACAGACATTTTAGAACCCTTTGGAAATTTGTTTTCCCCTTCATCAGGCCACACCTTGAACACGTCATGAACTCTCAATCCTTGCCCAGTTCAAGCACAAGTGAACGCTGATCGCTACCATGACTCTGGATTGAAAGTGCTGCTTGCTCCGAACTTGTTTGGAGACAATTAAATGTTGGAGAAGCCAAGGATTTTCTTGCCACTCCTCCCTCATTTCCGAGGTGACTTGAGAACTAGGAAGCCGGGCTTGAGCTTCGAGCCATAACACCAAATTAGACTTGTCACCACCTGAGCCCTCGGCTCGATCTCCTCATCTTCCTCAAGAGATGAAGGTGCTGAGGCCACCAGAGGCAGCTCCCAAAGCCCTGCAGCACATGCCAAAGCACAAAAAAAACCCTGATGGCTCTTTTTTTTTTTTTTTTGCAGGTCACCCTTCAATACAGTGAAACTGAGCCCGAATGGCCCTTGAGAACTGAGCCTCCAAAATCACCCCGAGTTCGGGGATCTCCGCACACCAGACCAGGAAAGGACCACCTGGAACGCTCCAAAAAAAAAGAAAAAAAATGCTCCAAGGAAAGGGAGGCTAAAAATCTGAGCAAGGCCTAAGGAAAATCCTCCTAAAGCCTGGGCTGAAGCCCCAGCAGCTGCACTGCCAACATGCCCGCACAGGAACATCCCCCTGGAAAGCTGCCAGGGACGGATATTGTGCAACAGCCACGGAAGAACCTCCTCCAAAACCCTAAATCACCGCTCAGTCCACCCAGAGCTGCGGGAAGTCGGGCACAGGGAGGACAAGACATCCCTGGGGCCACCTGAGGAGCACTTTACCTTTCTCTTTGACCAGGTCCTTCAGGGACTGCCACTTGACGTCGAAGGGGATGTTGGTGATGAAGGCTCGGTACCTCCTGGCGGGGTTGGCGTAGGGCTCGAAGCGGTTCCCGCCCCTCTTCACGCCCTTCTCCTTCCTCTTCTCGTTCTGGGCTGGTCTCTCCCCTTCGCTGCAAGGAAAAAGGGGGAGAGTGAGCACATGGATCCCCTCTGGGATGGAGTTGGCACAGTCCCAAAATGAAAGGGAAACGTGGAATGGTTGGGGTTGGGAGGAGCTCAAAGAGGATCCCGTTCCAGCCCTGCCCTGGGGCTGAAGGCAAAGCACATCTCCCCGACGGGCAGGGACTTCAAAACTCCGTCAAAACTTCTGGATCCTCTGGAAAAAAATCCGTCCCAGGGCCTTCCCACCCTCACAGGGAGAATTCCTTCTCAATATCCCATCTAAATTTCACTTGGAAGCCATTCCCTGTGTCCTGCCCCTCCATCCCTTGTCCCCAGTCCCTCTCCAGCTCTCCCGGAGCCCCTTCAGGCCCTGGAAGGAGCTCCAAGGTCTCCCTGGATTCTTCCCTTCTCCAACCTTGGACACTCCCAGCTTCTCTGGGAATTCCATCCCAGCCCCTCCCCACTCTCCCAGGGAAGAAGAAAAGTTCCAGCCCCTCAGGACGGAGGGTTTAACAAATTAAATGTTTCAGGCTCAGCCTTCCATAATTCCCTTCACCAATCCAATTAATCTCCTTGTTCTCTGGGTGAGAAGATGCCCAAAAACACCTTCAGAAAGAATTCAGGAGGACACATCAAGTAAAAATAAAAGAAGACTCTAAAACCTGCCTGTGCTGAGCGTTTTCTCAACTTAAAAACCTGAAATTCTGGGGCAGAAATTCCAACTCCAACCCTTCCATTTCATCCCTAAAGAGACAAAACCCCCAGAATAACACCAAATTTAGTGGTAAGAGCTCTTTTTTATAGTTATTCCTTAAATTGAGATTACATTCCTGGTCTTGAACTGCTCTAAAACGTTCTTATTTTCCCCCAATATATTTTTTCCACACCTATTTTTCCAGATCTTCCTCCCCGCCAAACCAAAACCCACAGCCTCAAATCTGCAACGGGGCTCAAAGAGCACAAGAGGTTCCACCTCCTGCTTCTCCTCCACGCGGAGCCAAAAATGCCCTTTATTCCAAGGATCTGGCCTCAAAAGCAGCTTTTTAAAGTGAAATTTTTCCTTGAGCAGCAACAGAAGGAATTGAGAGGCAACTAAGGGTTTTTTTTTCACCCCAGAACTACAATTTTTGTTGAAATTCCCGCAGCGTTCCCTCGCCACGAGGATTGTGTAACCCCCTTCCCGGCACCACCTTAAACTCTCCCCCTCGAGGTATTCTCGCTCCTGAGCCGCCTCACGGGTGAATCACCCCCAAAACTGCGGGAGAGCACAAAAGGAATTAACTTAAACACCGCCCGCACCCCCTCCGGCACCGCCAGTTCGCCCCGCGGCCACTTTAACTCCGCTCAAAGCGGGCGGAAACTCCTCCCGAACGGGACGGGGACGAGCCCGGCGAGCAGCGGCTCCTCCAGAAGCGCTTTCAGGGATAAAACACCGCCTGGATCCCCTTCAGGAGCCCCGAACCAGCAGCGGCCACGCCGGGCCCGGTTCCCGCCTCCCCCCCTCCCTCAGGCCGGGCCCGAGCGCGGGGAGGCCGCCGCGCCCTCCCGCCGCTCCCTACCTCTTGGGGGGCGGCCCCCCCGCGCCGGTCGCCCCGTTGGGCGCGGGCGGAGGCGCCGCGGAGGCCGCGGGGGCCGCCGGGGGCTCCATTTTGCCGGGGGTGCTCTGCGAGGCCGCTGCGGTCGCCGCCGCCATTTCCCCCCTGCGCGTCCCTTTGTGTGGCGCGCGCGGGGCACGCCGGGAGAGGCGGCGGCGCCGCCCGCCAGGGGGCGCCCGAGCCACGCCTGCGCAATAAGGGGGGGGCGGCCCCGTGAGGGCGGCAATGGCGGGCGGGCGGGAGCGGGGGCGGTGGCCCTCGCTGGGTCTCGCGAACGGCCCGCGCTGGTGTAACGGGGGTTCTGCGTTGTACGGGCGGGCGGGAACGGCCGCGCTCTGCGTGGGCGGCCGGCGGTGTTCCAGCACTGCGTGCCGTACGGACACGCGGTAATGGCGGCGCTCTCTGAGGGAGGAGAGCAGCGCATGTGCAATGCGGGGCGGAGCTGTACGGAATGGCGGCCTAGCGCATGCGTTGTGGGAGGGGCGGGAAAGGGAATTTTTGGCCGTTTCGTCCCCCCAAAATTTGGGATTTTGGGGTTTGTGTCCTTCTACCCCACAGTGGGCAATAGAATCATAGAATCATAGAATAGACTGGGTTGGAAAAAACCTCCAAGATCATCAAGTCCAACCCCTGATCCAACTCCAATTACTATAGCATGGCACTAAGGGCCACATCCAATCTCTGCTTAAAAACCTCCAGGGATGGTGAATCCACCACCTCTCTGGGTAGGCCGTTCCAATGCCTGATTACCCTCTCTGTAAAGAATTTCTTCCTAACATCTAACCTAAACCTC
>NW_020957017.1:51036-52535 GCF_003031625.1 Empidonax traillii
CCCAGCCTGTAGCGCTGCAGGGGGTTGTTGTGGCCAAAGTGCAGGACCCGGCACTTGGCCTTGTTGAACTTCATCCCATTGGAGTCAGCCCATCTCTCCAGTCTATCCAGATCCCTCTGCAGAGCCCTCCTGCCTTCCAGCAGGTCGACACTCCCTCCCAACTTGGTGTCATCTGCAAATTTGCTGATGGTGGACTCAATCCCCTCATCTAAATCATCGATAAAGATGTTAAACAGGACTGGGCCCAGCACTGACCCCTGATTTCCTTCAGAATCCCCCTGTTTAACCAAGCTGGTTGTCTTCCCCACCGGCTTGCCTTTCGGCACACCGGTACAGCCTGTTCCTGTGCTCTCAAAACCTCCTGCTCACAGCACATCCATCCCTCCTGAACCCCCTTGTTTTCAAGGGTTGTTTCCCAGGGTATGCTCTGGACTAAACTTCTGAATAGGTCAAAATCTGCCCTCCGGAAGTCCAGCGTAGAGGTTTTATTGTTGGCTCGCCTTGAATCTCTGAGTATTGAAAATTCTATTATTTCGTGGTCACTATTTCCCAGGCGGCCTTCAACCACTACATCTCCCACCAGCCCCTCTCTGTTTGTGAACAGCAGGTCTAGCGGGGCGATAATTCGGAGAGAGGCTAGTTATCTCACAAAATCAAGGGGTACCCGTCAATGCAACTCCTGGTCCTGCACAGGAATAAAGTCATAAGGCCCTGACGTTGAGGTTTGTTTTTTTTTTTTTTTTACAAACTCCAAAGGCCTCGAAATCCTCAGTTTCAAGGAAGAGACACCAAAACACACGCGAGCAGGAGAACGGGGAAGGAGCAGAGGAGCTTCCCCAGCCTTTGGCACCTCCCCAGAGCTCTGTCCCCACAACACAGGGACACGGCCCGGGGACACCTCACTCCACTTCCCCCACCCTAACACTGACCAGGAAACGCCTCGTTGATAAAAAAACCCGCAACGCGGCAGCCGGGGCGTGTTTTAAGTATAAAAAAAGAGAAACCTTTACGGGACCGCAACACCCCCGGAACCTCCGGTGAGGCCGCGGCGCTCCGGCGGCCTCTGGGCTGGGCTGCACAGCGGCGGAGGGCGCGGCTCGTTGACGGGCAGCTGGTTCAGCCAATAGCAGGCAAGAATCGCAGGAGCGGTGGCTGGATGAGCCAATCAGCGGCGCGGGGAGGCGGGGCTAAACCCGGAAGCGGCGAGCGGCACCGGGAGCAGCACCGGGAGCAGCGGCGGCAAAAACAGCGGCAAAAATGTCGGAGCGGAAAGTGCTGAACGTGAGTTGGGGGGGGATCCCCCGCCTGGGGGACCGAGCGGGGCCAGCGGAGGGTCCCGAGGGCACTGCTCGGGTGGCTGCGCGGAGGTGGGGGGGGGGGGGGGGGGCTCAGGGCCCTTCACGCCCCCCTGAACTCTCTCTTTAACCCCCCACAGAAATATTACCCGCCGGACTTCGACCCGGCCAAGATCCCGAAGCTCAAACTCCCCAAAGACCGTC
>NW_020957017.1:57126-59532 GCF_003031625.1 Empidonax traillii
ATTCCTGTAGTGCCCATCAGGATCAGGCCTGGGATGAGTCCCTGGATGGAGTCTCTGGGACGAGGCCATACAGGCCAAGCACGTGGGATTTGCCATGAGGGGGCTGTCCCTGCTGGTCTCTGTACTCTCTCCCTCCCCTTTCCAGGCTCCAAGGGGGCTGTCCCTGATGCTCTTCCCTCTGTCCCTGCTCTTCCAGGCTCGATTCCCACCCCGACAAGCACCGCCACGTCCTCCCTCAGCTTATTGGGGGCCTACTCGGACAGCGAGGACAGCGAGGACTGAGGAGCCACCTCTGCGGGATGGGGATGCTCCTGGATGGCAGCAGCTGCTCCTGGAGCCCCACCTGGAGCTGGAAGCACAGCCTGGGGCCCAGGGAATTCCAGGCCAGCTGGTGTTCCCAAATCCTGAGTGCGGTGCCGAGCCCCAGCAGCACAGGGAGGAGCTGATCCCGTGGGAGGGGAGGTTTCCCCGGAGCAGGGATCCTGTGGGAAGCCCCCTGTGCTTAATCCCAGCATCCAGCCGGCCCAGTGTGTGTCCCAGCCCTGCTCCCAGGACATGCAGGGAAGCGCAGGGTTCTGGTGTCTCCGTTCTGGGGGTGTCACTGCCCTCACCCCCACACAATGATGGTGCCCAGGCCCTGTTTTGGGGGGCTCACTGACCCTCCCACAGCAGTGAAGGGACCTCGGAGCCCCCATTCCCACTGGGATGTGGAGGCAAGGTGGGCACTCGCCCCTCTGTCACCTCAGGAGGACCCACCACCCCTTTTGTGTGTCCCTGGAGCCCAAATCCAGAGTCCTGGAGCTGTGGTGTCCCTGCTCCGAGTGACCCTGGACCCCTTTTCTGTCTCCTGGGGGGGCTCAGATCCCACCTTTGTGAGTGGATCCTGCACCCCAGCCCCACGGTGTGGGTGTGGGGGTGTCCTGCCGCCAGCCCCCTCCCCCAGATGTCCCCAGGAGCCGGGTGACAGACCCCTCCCCACCATTCCCAGCGCTGCCGGGCTCCAGCAGCCACAACTCCAGAATAAATTGGATTTGTCAGAGCCAGTTGCTTCGTGATCTTCCAGAGGGTGATTTGTACGTGGGCGCTGGTGGGGCGGGTCCTGCCTCTGGGGACCCCCCACCCACCCAGGGGCTCCCCTCACCCAAGGCATGAACCTCCCCCTCATCGAAGCACCCACCCCTAATTGCTGAGCGCTAATTAACCCCCTCTCACAGAGCTCTGGGGGGGCACTGAGGGGGACTGGGGGGCATCACAGAGAGCTGGGGAGAAAGGCAGTCCCCACCCCACCCCCCCCAGTCCCAATTAGCATTCCGGGCACATTCCCTGTAATTGGCCTCTTCAAACATTAATGCCGTGCCTTGGGCTCAGCCCCGGGCTTTGAGGGGGGGGTCAGGAGTTGGGGGTCCCTGTGTCCTCCCCCCCCTTTTTCCCCCAGCTGTGTCCTGCTCCCCTCCCAGCACCCCCTGGCAAAGCGTGGGACCCCCGGGGAGGGACCCCTCGAGAGGGACCTTTGTTCTGGGGACAATGCAAGGGGCCAGGTCAGGGCATGGCTGGGCAGGGGGGTGGTCCCAAACCTACCCCCAAACCTACCCCAAACCACCCCCCCCCAAACCCCTGGGCTCTAGAGGGGGAGGCAGAGCCCCCCATGCCCCACATGATGAGCTCACTGGGAGGACGGGGGGGGGGGGGGGGTGGCCCTGCAGTTGGGGCCCCCAAACTCTCCCGGGCTCAGTGCCCCCCCAGGCCGTTCCCCCGCGCCCCCACCGGGGCAGCCCCCGGAGCCCGGAGGGGCTGGTGAGGGGGGTCCCATGCGGGGAAAGCCCCCCGCCCCCCTTCTCCCACTGTCACACGGCGTGGGGGGGCTTTCCCGGTGCCACTTGGGGGTCTCGCTGTCGCTTATGGGTCTCGATGTCACCTGGGGGCAGCGGCGTCACTCAGGGGTCCCGCTGTCCCTCATCACTCGGGGGGGAGGGGGTCCCGGTGACCCCCCCGTTCACACTGTCACACAGGGGGGGCTTTCCCGGTGCCACTTTGGGGTCCCGGTGTCGCCTGGCGGTCCCTGTGTCGCCTGGGTGTCCCGGTGCCACTCGGGGGTCCCGCTGCCCCCCATCACTCGGTGGTGGCGGGGGGGATCACCCGTCCCCTCCCGGTGCTCCCGCCATGTCCCCCTCGTGTCCCCCCCGGTGTTCTCTCCCCCTCCCTGCCCATGCCGGTGCCCCCGGCGAGGCGGGGGCTGGGGGTGGGCTCGGGGGGGGCCGGGGGGCTCCGGTCCGCGCAGCGCGGCGGCGACACAAAGCGGCTCCGGCTCCGGCGGCGGCGGCGGCGGCGGGGGGGTCCCGGTGGGTACCGGGGGGTGCCGGGGGGTCCCGGAGCGGTGCCGGGGGGGTCCCGCTGCCGCTCCCCCGC
>NW_020957018.1:0-19184 GCF_003031625.1 Empidonax traillii
TCTGTTTCAGAGATGCCGGTTCCGGTAAAGCCCCCAAGGACTCTCGGGCTCTCCCCTCCCTTCCTCCCCCTGTACTTCATTATTTACCACACACCAGGATCTCCCAGGCTTTCCTCAAGCCACTGGGACCTTTACTCAGAGTTATCAACCCCCCCTCGAGGGCTCGAAACTGAGGAGTGAGAGGCCTGAAAAGAGGGAGAGGAAAAAACATTCCTCTGCCTCTCGGCTCGTCCGGTCCCATCCTGGATGCCGGCGGCTTTTCCAGTTGCGTGTCCTCTGCTGGCTCACGTGGAGCGTGTCATTTCACAGGGATTTGTCACCGCTGGTCCCCCTGGGGGGGGGGTCCCTCAGTCTCTCGGTGTCTCTGTTGGATTGCTCCCTGCCTGGGAGAGAGAGCCCCTCCCCGTCACACCAGGGAGAACTCGGCCTGGAAGCTGGAGCAGCGGCGAGTCTTTGGCGAGCACTTGGTCAGCATGGAGATCTGGGTGCTGAAGTTGGTGCCGTTGCTGCCCAAGGAAGGGTGGTGGTACTTCATGTCCGAGCCCAGGAACCTCTCCAGGTGCCACCTCCGCCACTTCCTTTTGAGCTCAGCTTGGACCTGGGCGTTGGAGAGACGGGAAAATCACTCTCTGCGGCTCTGATTTCGTTGCGTGAGCAGCCGTGGGTGACCCACCCACCCACCCACCCACGAATTATTTTATAAAGGTCACTAAACTCAGCCTGGCCTGGATTTTTAGCCACATAGAAGAGAGGGAACACCCCAGACATCAGAAATCCCTGAGCTCCAGCAGAAAGGTGAGCACAGGGAATTTCTTATTCACGCAGCGAAGGTGGCAGAATATTTAACTCCAGCTTCAACATGCTCTACACTTTGTGAGTAATTAATTAATCTTAATAATTGAGATTTTTTTTTTTTCCACTGCCCTGTTTTTGGTCCAAATAGAGATGATTTCACTACAGCTTGTTTGTAAAGCTGTGCGCTTTTGATGGAAGCTACTTGTTGCCGCTTGGGGAGTTCACAGAAATGATCTGGTTTACACTGTCCTGACTCAAATCCTGAACAAGTCTGGCCACTGTCCCTGGCCCCTCCTCCAGCCTTCCAGCCCAAATTTTTAGGTAACTATGAATTAGATATAACAGCCACGTCTGAGAGGCTCTGGGCTGAGCAAGCACAGGAACAGCACACTACCAGCATGAGAATCCCCGGACTAGGAGGGTGGGAAAGGCAAGCTCAGTGCCTGCAAGGTAGAAACATGTTTACCTGGCACTGCCCTGGGCCTAACAAGTCACATCAATGCCTCTGTTGGCTTTGGTTCACCAGTGAGTTTGTGTGGCACTGCCCTGTCCCAGGTAGGATTACTGGGAAAGGTCTCTGCTGGAGCTGGGCTCTCTGCCTGATGGACACATGGCAGGGAGAAAATTGGGATTCTGGACGCTGTTCCTCTCCCTGGGAAGCTGCAGCACAAACCCAGCTCACAGCTGCTGCTTTCCTGCCCTTGCTCTGTTTATGGGGCTGGAAGGGCATCAGATGACAGCAGCTCTGAGCCTGTTATCTGCTCACATCTGCTTGGGAACCTTTGCAACGCGGGCTTAATCAGCTGAACTTCTTATGGGCGGGTGGAGGACGACACAAAAATATCACTGCACTAATGAGCTCCATCCCAGCAGTGGGCCTGGCCCTGTGGAGGATTCACTGAGGCACTTAGCAGGGCTTAGATGGGATTTATCCTTCCCTGCTGAAGGTGGGCCTTTAGGATCAGGGTTTGGGGAAGGTTCTGCTGATGCTGTCTCGTGACTAAAGGGTGGACTAGGCAGCAATGCACACAAAAGCCCTGCCACGTTTATTAATTATGCTGAAAACTGTCAGGGAAACTGGCTGAACTGTTTTTTCTGGAGTGAGAGATCTGCCTTGGGTGCTTCTCACCGGCGTGGTGACATCGGGAATGGGACACTCAGTCCATTTAGCTGGCAAACATGAGCCAAACAACACTGCTGCTCTTACCTCTCCGTTGAGAAAACAGTACAGAACGGCCACCACGAATCCCTGGGGAAGAGGAGAGAACAGGCTTTTAGCACTGAATACAATGATCTCAAAGGAAGGATCATGGAATCGTGGAATTGTGAAGGCTGGAAAAGACCTCTAAGATCATCAAGTCCAACACTGCCATCGTCACCACTAACCCATGTCCCCAAGTGCCACATCTTGATGGTCTTTGAGCACTTCCACGTGCCAGATGTGAATCGGTGACGTTACAGAGAGGGATATTAACTCGTTCACCACTGAATAAAACTTGCCACTGGCACGTGCAGGGGACATGGGGACAGCCAGACCCTACTCCCAGGCTGTGAGGACGTGGCTGGAACTGATAATGGACAGAAGCAATGGGAGGAAACACTTAAATCAGGGCTTTTTGTGCAGCCTCGGGGTCAAGTTTAGTGGCCCAACACTGACTGAAGTGTGTGGGAAGGTCTGAGAACCAAACTTCAGCAGGACTAACGTGGAGGACAGCCCCATCCATCATCCATCCTCGTGGGGAGACTGTCTCCTACACCACTGAACTGGGATCCTGCCCGAGCAGCAGCCACAGGCAGCACTTGACTGGTGAATAGACGAGAAAGTTCATTCAAGCCAAGTGGTTGAAGGCAGACCAGGCTCCTGTTGATGGGCAGAAAGACACTCCCATCAAAGGTGATTTAACTCACCTTATGCTGTGGAATCGTAGAATGGTTTGGGTTGGAAGAGACCTTAAAAGTCATCTAGTTCCAAACCCCATGAGATGGACAGGGACAACTTTCCACTAGACCAGGGTGCTCCAAGTCCCCTCCAACCAATTATATTGCCATATAATATGTCAACATTAGATAAACTGACCTGTGATGCTCACTTTTTTTTTTCCCCTTAAGCACATAAACCCCCAGGGTGACTAAATGTACAGATGTCCATTTTCTTTTCAGGTGCCTGAAACGAGGAGGGAGAATCTCCTCCTGGAATTCCAGTTTATCTCCCATCCTGGCCATGCTGGAGTGAGGAGCTTTGTCCCCAAAGGTACAAGAGCTGCACTGGGCACGACCAGGAAAGAGCAGCTCACTTTTGCTTATTGTCATCACAATTCTCCCTCCTGCCAGACCTGGTGGCTGAGTGGTGGCCCCAAAGGGGTGGCTTACCTGGAAGGACCCAACCACGAGCTCAAAGACCAGCTTCACTTCTGCTTTGAAATTGTCAGGGAAGAAAGCAAACATGATGTAGTGAATGCCAAAGAGGGGGATCAGCAGCAGCGTGGACTTGGCCAGCCTCCTGTTGGAAAGACAAACATGAGACAGGAAGGGGAGAGGGAAGAGGAGCTGAAGGGGAAGAGGATGAGAAATCCTACAGCCCTGAGCCTTGTGAAACCTTGGACATCGAATGTGCTGCAGGACCTACTTGCTGATTGCCTGGATTGTGGTGATGGAGCCTGGATCTACATGTGAAGTGACTTTGTTTGTCCTCAGGACGCTCCCCCCGAGGTCCTGGGAACACCCAGCCTTGAGCAAGGGAGCACCAGGAGGTTGCCCTCACCCCAGGGGGGTGGAGTGTCTGGGGTACAGCAAAACAGGGGGGGTGGAGATGCCACTCCCAGCTCAACCTCACCAGGATCCCTCTGCCCACCTGGGCTGGGATGCAGTGACAGGTGGGGATGGATGCTGAGATGGGGACAAGCACCATGTGGCACTTCAGACTAAGCAGGGACCGTGCTGGGAGCATTTCCTGCTCGTTAACAGCTCTCAGATAATTACATCCACAGCTCCAGCGAAGGCAGAGCAATCAGCTCTACATTATTTCTCCTTGTTCCTCAGACTGCAGGCAGCTGGTGATTTCAGATGTGGCGACACCATAAAATGTGACATCTTTATTCCTAGCAGCTCCACTGGAGGTATTTCTTCCTCCCTTCTCCCTTCTTCCCCTCCCACCAGAGATCTTTTTTTTTTTTCCTCATCTCTACCAGCTAAATCATCATCTAGCACTGTCTTTGTTTGCTTGGGAGATTGCTGAAAATTACAGCTTCTGGGAGAGAAATGGTATGTTTAGCTGGGAATAATGACAGGCTATTGCACAATGAATGTCTCCAAAGGAGGGGGATGAGCAGTATTAGTGCTTGATGGTATCAGCCTGGGTAATCAGAGGCCTAATTAGGAGGAGATGATAATTTATTAAATCTAATCATTATTAAAAAATAGCTGACCGAAATAAAATGAAATCAGGAGTCTAAGGGTGCTTGTGGGGGTTTTGGCTCCCTTGGTCACCCGCATCCCGTGGCGCCTCCATCTCTCTCAGAGGTTCCTGGAGGAAACGAAGCTAAGGAGAGGATGCTGGAAATACTTGTCCTTCCACCTGCAAACCCTTCACCTCCAAAGCCTCATCAGGCTCACTCCTCTCAGACCATCTTCATTTATTTGCCATCTGCAGCAGCCCCCGTGGGAGGGTTAATGTGCCAGCTTTGTGCAGATGATGCCCGTCCCTGCAGCTCCCAGCAGACCTTTCCAGCTTTCCCTGGGCCTGGCCCAAAGACAGCTCGGCACTAGGGCTGGTTTTGGAGGCCGTGGCTCCCCAGGGAATACCTGCTGGGTGCAACTCATCCCAGGCAACATCAGTGCCCGTAGGGAGCTGAGGGGACTTCACAGGAATTTGCCTTTCCCTCATCCCTCCCCAGCAGGCACATCCCTGCTCACGGTGAGTAGATCCAAAATCTGAGTTCTCCTGGAGGTTCTTGCTCTGCCAGGGCACTGCCACTGCCTTTGGTGACCATCAGTGTCCCAAGTTCCTCACTCTCAGCAGCAGCTCTGGCCAGGATGATCAAGCTCTAATGCCCCCAGCTCCAAATATAGGAGAAAGCAACTCATTTTCTAAGCAGATCACAGCTCAGTGAATATTTCTGTCGGATTTTTCTCCTCTCTCTCCAACCTCTGAGGAACAGTTAGCCTGGAGGAGATGATGAGACCCTACCTTTGTGTACCATATTGATAGAGATGCTGTTTTCAACCTCCAGAGGATCAGATAAATTGATCTTTGCAGACAACATTGGGGCCTCAGTTACAACATTTCCCCTTCTGGATGCACTGAGGCAACGAAAAGGACATAAATGCCAAAACTTGAGGCCCTTCCCCTAATTTGCACAACCCCCCAGGCCAATCTCTTCCTTCTCCAGACACTGAGGGACGTTTCAGATCTCAGTTTGGCACCAGGGCAAGGGCTCTGTGGTCCAGCACTGTCACATTTAAAAGATTCCCCCCCCAAACACTGCAAAGAGGAAAATCATCCTCCCCACTCAGGGTGTAATTTCTCCCAGGAAGATAAAGCCTGGATGTGCAGGAGGCAGAACTTCCAGCTGGTTAAATCTTCCTGCTGGAAGCCATGGATTCACAAAAAACTCACAAATCTCATTCCCAGAACGTCTTAGACCCTCCCTCTCTGACAGATATACATGCTGACAGGTAATTTGGGGAAAACACGTGTCCATCAGCCTGCATGGAACCTACTCCTCTCCTTGGCAGTGGGCATTGGGACATTTTAGTCATGCTCCTTGAAATTATCATGGAAAAGCTACCCAGAAAACTTTGATGACAACACTGATCTACGAGCACGTAGAGAATGGGAAGAGGTGAACTTTACTCAAGTTTCCTGTTGTAGAAAACAAAATCTCTTTGCCTGAAATTTTGCTGTCCCACTACTGCACGTGCCTCTGCCACTTCCAGAAAACTGCTTTGGGAGTCTTGTTTTCACAGTTTCCGATACCTGAAAGCCCAGTTCCCTGTCTGGAGCTTTAATAAGAGAGTCAGCAGTGCACCTGAACTTCCAGCCTGCAGCTACACTGAAATTCCTTGGAATTTGAACAATGCTGTCAACATGTCAGCGTGCTTTTAGAAGATAAACAATATAAAACAAACAACAGAAGGGGGGAGAATGCAAATGGGATATCCAGGATGCTGTTAGTTCAAAATAGATTTATATCAGGCTTGGCAGGAGGAACCCAAACAGAATCACACTGGATGAGCTTGAAGGCCCCTTCCAACCTAAACCACTCTGGGATTCTGTGGTTCTGTGAAGTGAGCAACTGATGTCATTCCCTGATGGAACTGAGGTGGGGAAGGGAGGTGAGGGGCTGCAGATGGGAAGCTCAGCTGTACTTCAGCAGCACCTCCTGTTGGGCAGGTGGGTGAGGGGAAGACTCTGCTTTACTGCTGTGCCACGTTTGTTTACGAGGCAAAAGGAGCTTTCCCGGGAAAATTTCACTGCCCCCTTCACTGGAAAATGTGCCCTGAACCCAAAAGCTCCAGGATGCTGCTCAGAACATATTTCAATATGCTGATTTAATCTCCACACCTGGCCAGAGCCGTCACAATCCCGGGGTGCAAAGGTGCAACATCCGAATTGGAAGTACAAAAAAATAGGGGGATAAAAGGCCCAGGGTTGGTAATATTGGACTGCTGAGATGACAAAAACAGAGGTAATTGGCTTTGGCTGCTGCAGGGAGAAGTTAAGGTCAAACTCTGGCCTTTTCTTTCATAAATCAGAGAATCTCTCGAGGCAGATGAAATGAATAATTTACCATCACTAGTGACAGGCTCAGTGTCATGGCTGGGCAGCGTTTAAGGAGCAGGCTGTTATTGTTTTCCATCTTGCAGAAAGCTGAACTGAGCTCAGGTTCTTCAGGGTACCCAAAAGTGCAGATTTATGAGCAGTGACTGTGTAGAAACAGGACCTTTCTCATTTTGGTTCTCTTCAAGGAAACGTTTAATAAATATCCAAGATAGTTGAAAAGCCGAGCCAGGACAGTGGCAAGAGTCAAAAATAAGCTGGTCTGAACTTTTGTCTTGTTTGCACTGAAGCCAGAACAAGTCCATGGAGATGGATTTTTTTTTTTTCACTCTTATAATTCTACAACTAACACCAGCCTAGGCCACTGAGACAGATTTTGATCTCACTGGCATGTTGTTCATGATAAAAATCCCCGTTAAGGTCAACTTTATATCCCTGGAATAAAAGCATTAAGTCAAGCCAATCTTCTGAGACAGTTATCCTTCTCAACACTGAAGAGAAGTGCATTGAAATAATCCAATCTAGTTCAGAGGTCTGCTTTGGGATAAGAAAAATCTGCCACAGATTCTACTGAATGGACTAATTTTCTAGACCTCTCCTTCTTTGAAAAAGGGACCTGAGAGTCATGAGAAAAAAAAAAAAAAGCCCATACACTGAGTACAGCAACTCTTTGTTGTCCCTCAGGGTTCCTCTGCCTTCAGAATCCACTAAATATTAAAGATGCAAAGAAAGAACTTTTTCTGCCTCATGATCATTATTGTTGCTCTCACTTCATCACTAATCCCAGGAGAAGGCCTTCTCACCTGCCTCAAACTGACATTAAACCAGTCCAGCTGTTTTAGAAAATGCTCCGTTTCCTGCTTTCTGATCAGCTTTAATCAATTAACAATTAATTGATTCTGATCAGTGCAGGCAGACACAATAGTGAACCACAGTGAATCGTGATGCAATAATGAACTAACAGTGAAACAGGTTTCCCAAAAAAAACAGAGGACATGGTAGAAGGAGCCCAGGACTTACGAATATTGGCTGGTTTCGTTGTGCCCGACGTCCGGGGAATGCAACTTCTGCACCAAGATGCGGATGATGCAGATGAAGAGGATGAAGTTCACCTGCCAGGATGGGAGGAAAGGGAACACAGACAGAGAGAGAGAGAGAGAGGCAAAACATTAGTTATGTTTCCCTGGTGAGCAGAGCCCATCATCAGAGGGGAATTCCTTCCACTGCCACGTTTTTGCCACGGAACAAGCTGTGGTTAAGCAGCCACGAGCAGGGCGCCCAAAGTAAACGGACACAGGATGGCATCTTGGGCCTGACATCAGCCTGCTTGGGACTTCGTGTCATACATCCCAAGTATGATGATGTCAAGCCCATAGAGCACAGCTAGGCACGACGTCCTGGCCGGCGCCGGGCTGGGGAAAGAGCCTTGGGAATGAGCCGAGCGACGGATGTCAAAGGCCTCGGGAGACGCCGACATGGGGACCGGCTGCCGAGCACGTCAGAGACCGAGCCAAGGAGACCAAAACAAAACACAGAGCAGTACCCACCCCACTCTACTCAATGCTCTGGGCCATATTTCCCACCCTGGGAGAGGGTGGAGAACTTGCACAGCATGGGAGAGACCTTGTGGATACAGCGGGAAACGTCCCCCCCGCTAGGACGTTGGACTGGGAGCTGACCCCGGGATTTTTGAGGGTCCTTCTCACTCAAAGTGCTCCACCAACACACTCAAGCAATGTTAACCTCCCTTTATTAGCCAGGTGTAGAGCCAGGAATGGGATTTTCCCAATGGAATGTAGTAGATGGCATGGACTGAATGCAACTCTGTTTGCATTTGTGAGGTCTCATCCATCAAATCATCCTGTTATTCACGCAACTCAGAAAACAGAAAAGCAGTGATAAATTTCTGGGGACTTAGTTTAGTTTTAGTTTGGCCACAGCCCCTTTCTTTATCCTTTCATGGTTAGTGAATGCACAAATGACTCTGATTTTCAGAGGCTCAGCAGCTGGAAAGGGATTGTGTTAACCAGCCAATCTGATTAACCAGACTGTAACATTTCCCCCAGCAATTCCTGCATTCATCTCAACAATAAGGTGAATAAAATAGACTGAAGCACATCTCTCAATTAGACACTCACTGTTTTTACAAAGGCTATGAGTAATTGGAAATTAACAGTATTTCTTGGATGCATGGCTTAATCACTTTTTATCTATCCTGAGCCATTTATCTTTGTTTTCTGCTGGTATTTATTTGCTCGTGGAAATGCTTTGTGTCTGACTTGGTGGCAAGTAAAATTTATGAGTTCAAAACATCGTTATCTAGATCAATTACCCTAATGAGCACTGATGGCTGCAGCACTGAAGGTAAGAATGGAGCATTAAATGCTGGCTTGGAGGGTTCAAGAGCAACCATGGGCAGTGGTTAATAAGGTGGAGTGGGAAACACAACCTTAGCATTCCATGGTAGCACATATGGATGTCAGGATGCTGGAGAAGTATTTTAATTTATTTTTCAGCCTAATCAGAGGTACTTGATATGTTCCCAGTGTATAATACCTTGTATATAAGATATATGTTATGTATCTTAAATATCTTGTATATCTTGGATATGCACTTCTTCCTTACATGGAGCCTTACACTTGATTCCCACGGATATGGAGCAAATCTTGCATTAGTCCCAGGAGAAACCTGCTGTTCATCAGCTGGTGGTTATCATGCCTTTCCTCTGGGACAGATTTATGGGATATCTGCAGCAGAAGAATCAGGAACTGCTGGGTAAACTTTTTGTTTGGCAAGGAGGAAATGATTTACTGGCCAAAAGCAAATACGAACTCACTGATCCAAAGAGAATAATAGGGTGTATTTTTTGACTGAAGGCTTATCTCAGGAAAGGGAAAGTACTATCTATAGCTCGCTGTGATGACATAAATATTTTGAGATGTGTCATCCAAGTACTGTATTTCTTTTCAGCGAGGTAAACAGAGTAAAATGTCATTATTCAAATCGTTGCAGTTTTGAATCCCTGCACGACAAATGCTACAGAAAAAAAATAAAATAAATCTTCTTGTAAAGGTCATGATGCACGTGGAATAAGAAGAATAAATGTTCTAAGGAAAGATTGTTGCTTTTTTTTTTTTTTTTCTGTATTCCCTTCACACATTTTTGCCTTCGTTTAAGAAAACTCAGAGCTCAGTTTAACTCATTTGATTTTAAGGCTTGGCCCGATACCTGACAGAGGAAACACATAATGCTCAGCAAGGATGGGAGGACTGAGCTCCTCAGAAGCGTCCTGGTTTCTGTGGTCAGAATTGATCACCTCCAGAGAGTTAAAATCAGACACTTCTGCTGATTTTTCTGGAAATCAGCCCAGCCTCTTGAGAACTGGCTTTAAAAACACACAGCTGGGATCCAGCTCTGCCCTGGGGGCTATAAAAAGAGGCAAATGCCCCCCAGGGGAATTCATCAAACCCCTTTTTTTATCGAGAAATTTATGGTGGGACTCATCTCTCATCTCATTTCACTTCTTGGTGTTGACATCGGCAACTGGAGGAGTCATCCTGGTCAGCTCAGAGAAAACCAAACCCCTCTCATCAGGTTGAATTCACACCCCCACTGATTCATGAGGCAAAATGAGCTTTTCCTGGAGCTCCAACCACGTTCCCTCAACCTCCTCTGGCTGCACAGCCAGAGTGCCCAGGGCAAGCAGGAGATGGAGGGGTCAGAGCCCACATCAAATGGGCCCCACCTCGGTGGCCCAGTCACTCAAACCATTCCATGGTCAATGCTAAAGGTAAAAGTGTTTGTCTGGAGAGTTTTTCCCTCGTCCTAAGACAGATGTGCAAGGTGCAGTGGGATTTAACCTGCCAGTGCATCTTCCACAGGCATTTACAGAAGACTTCTCAACACCCCTTCAACCTCCTCCCACCACCACTAGGGACTAAAGGTGGCTTTGCAGCCAGCGGAATGTGCTGATACTTTACCAAAATAGACACCAAAATAGGAGTTTTAATGATCCACCAGAATGGGGATTCCACTATTTCCTCCCAGCACCTAAAAAAAAAAAAAAAAAAAAAAGAAACAAAACCAGACTTAAAACTTGAAGCACAGCGAGGAAGCAAGATATGTAACCTCTCAGGTTTCCCTAAAATCTAAGGATATCTAGGCTGGATTTTTAGGACTAATCCTTGTGTGCACAAACTGGGAATGGCCAAAGACTTGTTTTGCAGAGGCTCTGAGCACTGGCAGGCACCAGTTGCCCCAGACACAATCCTGAGAGCCCTTTTTTTTGGAAATGGGATAGGCTGGAAGATGTTCTGCAGGGTGAAAATGGGAGAGGATGGTGATCTGAATTTCTTCTACACTGAGCTCTGCTCCAAGGAAATGCTGCCAAACCCACAGATCCATCAGGTCTCCAGTGCTCTCCACCATCCTAATGGTGCCAGTTGCTCTCTGAAGATGCTCCACCATCCTCCAGGATGGTGGAGCATCTTAAGAGAGCAACTGGCACCACCAGAAACAAACCCAACCACGTCCTTCCAAAAAAGATAACAGCCAGTGGCGGGATCAGTGCCACTAAATCCACCTGCATCTGAGCTGTGGATCCGCTCAGAAAAGTCCACTGGGTCCAGGATGGGATTTATTTCATCCCCAAGTTGTGTCTGCACACAGCTCCACTCACCTGGAACTGTATTTTAAAGCCAACAAGGAAAGGGCAGGAGGGGAATGATGTGGAAATGACTAATATTGCTCGGGACACATTTATCTGCAGACCTGGGTCGGGCGGTGGAAGGCGCATTTTTAGGAAAGCATTCCCGGGAATTGGGCTGCCTTCATAGATCAGTGGAGCCTCCTGGAGACGATTCCACCTGGATTCAGCTCTTCTAATTCAGAATTTTGACAGTGCAGGCAACAGCAGATAAGCAGAGGCGTTTTTTGGGGCACAGTTCTGAGACCTATTTTAGGCAGCAGCTCTAGAATGAATAAAGATTGCACTCCATGGACTCCACTGACTCAATCTCCACTAACTCTAAAAGGAGATGAAACAAATTTCTCACACACAGATGCTGACAGTCAGGTGCCTTCTGCCCTCTCATTCAGAGTTAAAGTGGCCCTAATTATGTCTAGTGCACTCCATTTTTAAAATAAATTCAGACGGTCTGAATGGAGGTCATTTTAATTTGGAGTTAAAATGTTTGAACGGAGGCTTAATGTTGTTTAACTGATCTGACATAATGAGTTTATTTCATCTGGATTAACTTCCTGTAATTTCTCTCTGTAGGTAACTCTGGTATGGAAAGAATAATCTATGTTAGGTATTAGCATATCCTGTAAATTCACCTTGTTTTGCTTGGCACAAAAATGCAGAGCTTTAAAGCCTCCAGAAAATGCAAATAAGGCTGTATTTTTATTAAGAATTGCTGGAGCTGAGTGAGAATGTACAGCAAGAAGCAATGGCACCCAGAATGGTTAAATCCCCCTGTCTCTATCTCATTGTGGAGGCTGTTTATTAACAGAGGAAATAAGGTCAGTTTTATGCAGGGAGAGTGAAAGCACAAAGGAAGTGAGTGGCCCTCAGGAAATGTGTGAGCATGACTATAAATCAAAAATGCAATGAGAAATCCTTCCCCAACCGAAAAAAGGGCAAATCAGGACACACTTGGAGAGGGAGAAAATGGAATTAGCTGTGGGATGCAAATGCAAGAAGTGAGGGCATGCACAGTGAGGGCAGAACAAGCACCCGATTCTGTAACTCTCTGGAGTGTTTTCCCCTAAAAACCTTTCCAATTACTGTAGCTCTTGACTGCTTGAATAAAAGCAAGGAGGAGGATTGCAGAATCAAATCCATTTTGCTTTCATATATCCTTGGATAACTCTGCTATCTGCCTCGTTTTCTTGGCTGTATCCTACCTGCTTCTTATCTAAAATATCAAAGGCTGCTGCAAGGTTAAAGAGGATGAAGAACAGATCCTAAAATCTGCTTGGGAAAAGAAAAGAAAAAAAAAAAAAAAGAGGTTTTAGACTTTTCTGTGGGAGAGGTAAAAGGTGTGTTTATTGAGCATCTGCTTCATGTTTTTGCAGGATGCAAAAGCTCTGCTCCGAGCAGTGAAAATTTCTGGTAGGGCTCACTCGACTTCAGCATCAAACTGACATCTACAACTGGGCCAAATGAAAACATCAGGGGGCTGCTCACAGATTCCCTGCAAATACCCTGACCAAGGGATGGGGAAGCAAAGAGGGTGGGTGACTGGTCTAAGCTGACATAAAATGTGTGTCTTCAGGGAGACCTTGGAGCATTTCTTGGTTCGTGGTGGCAGGGGAGACCCTCTGCTCTGCTCTGCTCTGCTCTGACTGCTGGGATGGTGGCTTCCTAAAGCTGCAGGGCTTTCCTGGGAGAGGAAGGGAGGAAGAATCATAAAGGAAAGAGAACCGAGTCCACAGGCTTACCCAACATCAAAGAAGTAAATCCTGACAATGGTCCAAGCAGTGATGAACACAGAGGGGGCACCTGGCAAGAGAAAAGAGGTGGTGTTACTGTCAGAAATCATTCTCAGTGTCCTCAGGGCTCTTGTCCCTCTCTCTCTCTCTCCATCTCTCCTGAGGTGAGGGAGGGACTGAGGTGATGCCTTCCCTCAGGACTGGGCAAATGCCCCACCTCTTTAATGCCCACAGGCCAAACAAACAACCTGTTGCCTTCCTCTCCCATCGACCCTGTAAGATGAGTTTCCTGTAACTGCTCCCCAGCACTTAAAATTCCTGTCGCAGCAATGCCTAAAAAAAGGACTTCAGATGGTGAACTGCAAGGAACAGGGATCCCTTCAGGCATTTCCAGTGTGGACACCTGTATCCAAGGCAGCCACCACAAGCTCTCTGTAGCATCAACGAGGAGAAATATGACACTCAGGTCACTGAGCCACTTCAGATGTTTGCTCCAGGACAAGAAATCTGAAATATCCCTTGACTGTTTTTCCCTGGATTTCCACTGACCACAGAGGGTTCCTGCAGTGACAAGTTCACATGCCAGATGAACCTGCCTCAGCTCCTCACTCCATGATCTTCTGCAGGACTGAGGTGCTCTTGCTCCATCAGAGTGCTCCCTCTTTTCCCTGTCTCTTGTCTTGGACTAGATTTAGGTTGGAAATACTTCAGGAAGGACGTGTCACTTTGCTCTGTGTCACTCACAGCTTGTGTGGGGTTTATTACCAGCGATTTCCGGGTGCAATGGCAATAAAACCACTAAGAAATGTAATTAGTGCATCCAAATTATTAATTCATGCATAATCCATTTCAGGCCCATCACTGATGCTCTTGCAAATGATGGATGACTAAAAGACCAAAAGATCCCTCAAGCCATTCCCTGGAGTTGCCCTTCTTCACTCAAGCAACCTCAGAACACATTATGAGTGAAATAAGCTATCTCTGATTTAAAATCATTACTTTTATTCATTTCTCTTTAAAACCTGCAGCTCCAAGGTGCCGAAATAAAGGATATCCACGCACAAGGCAGGTTTAAAGAGGGTCTGACCTGATTATCTGCCTCTAAATCAAGGCATGCCAACGTCATCCCTTCTTGTGCTTCCAGCCCAGAGAGCTGTCCCTCTTTTTTGTGGTGTGAACCCAAGCATAACTCCTGTCACTTCCAATGGAAGTTACTCCATGGCTGATTGATCAAATCCTGGGTCCAGATGTGTCCCTGGATGTGACACGATTTTATTTAATCTTTTCGAGGTTCTTCCCAACTCTTGTTATTCCTCAATTTTAGCTACTGAGAGCATTCAGTAGAAAACTATTTGCTTACTTAAACATAAATCTTCAATTAAATGGAATTAAAGGCAAAAAAAACCCCTCTGAGTTCTTTCTGGAGAAAGAAAAGAAGCTGATCTGGTAGGATTAGTTTGCACAGGTTAACAATTCAGCTGTGAGTTGCTTTGTGAAGAGCTTAATTCTGTCTTCCTTGGCATTTTCTCATTGTATTTTATTCCATTCCGTTTCACAGAATTCTTTTATTTCTTTGTTTTATTTTGTTTTACTTTATTTTTATTTTATTTTATTTTATTTTATTTTATTTCATTTTATTTCATTTTATTTTATTTTAATGTGTTCAAGACCGGATTTTTGCATTAAAGCTGGAAAAATCCCAAATGCAAGAAGCAGAGGGTTATCAGCACTGGCACTCAGGTGATGGGAATCCCAGGATAGCTGTCTGGCCTGAATTCAGTAAAACCCCTCTGGACATCACTTGATCTTGCTCCTGGCTGCAGGAAATCCTTGGCAGCAAGGTAGCACATATGGGATCCTGGAATGGTTTGGGTTGGAAGGGACCCTAAAGCTCATCCAGCTCCAACCCCCTAACCCAGGATGCTCCAAGCCTCGTCCAGCCTGGCCTTGGACACTTCCAGGGATCCAGGGGCAGCCACAGCTTCTCTGGGCAACCTGTGCCAGGGCCTGCCCACCTTCACAAGGAAGGATTTCTTCCTAATATCTCATCTAAATATACTCTATTTCAGTTTGAAGCCATAACCCCTTGTCCTGTCCCTCCATGCCTTGTCCCCAGTCCCTCTCCAGCTCTCCTGGAGCCCCTTTAGGCCCTGCAAGGGGCTCTAAGGTTTCCCTGGAGCCTTCTCTTCTCCAGGTGAATTCCCAGCTCTCCCAGCCTGGTTCCAGCTCTCAGAGCACCTTCTTGGCCTCCTCTGGACTTGCTCCAGCAGCTCCATCTCCTCCTCATGTTGGGGGCCTCAGAGCTGGAGGCAGCTCTGCAATTGGGGGCTCACCAGAGCAGAACAGCACGTTCACAGATCGTGAACCTGCTGGTCACGATCCTTTCGACGCATCCCAGGACATCCCAGTTTTCTGGGCAGTCAGGGCACATCCACCAGCTCCTTGTCCAGCCTCTCACCCACCAGCGACCCCAAGTCCTTCTCAGGACTGTCCACCACACCTCTGCCCCACCTGAGCCCCCGGGTTTGTGGATTAAAAACTCCGCTCAGGGCAGACGCGTACCCCAGCCGATCAGGATGTACCACCAGAAGTACTTCCTCTCCGAGAAGAAGGAGATGACCAGCAGGGTGTGAAGGTACAGCCCCTCCACCAGCAGCCAGAAGAAGTTGGCCATGACACAGTACTGGAAGAAAACCATCATGGCTTTGCAGCCTACCTGGAAGAGAAGAAGAAAGGAAGAGTGGTGAACTGCAGCACGTTCCCGGAGCAGTGACACCAAATTACCACTCACACCTTGCTCTGTGTGTGTGTCTTTGGGATTGCTTTGGGCAGAACCTGAAGTTCCTTTTGGAATGAGTTCCGTGGTGAAAAGCCAAAAGCCCTCCAAAGCTTTTTTGGGGTGGACATGGTTGACACATGTTAATCTCTGCGTGGAGAGTGCGGAATCCTTGGGAGCCAGCTCAGGTCTGGGTGCTGTTTGATGGACCTGGGAATGCACTCAGGCTTGGAAACCCTGCTGACAAATGGATGGGCCACGGTCCCAAACAGCTCAGTGTTGTTCTCTGGAAGTTTTGGATGCACATCTGTGGGAAGCTGGTTTGGAGTGGATGCCAGAAGAGCCTTCTAAAAAGGCACAGCCTCGAGCTGGGATCAACTCAGTCAGCTTGGTCACGGCCCCAAACCTGCCAGAGTTGCAGAAGTGGTTTTACAACACTCTCAGGCACCTGGTGTGAGTTTTGGGGTGTCCTGTGCAGGGCCAGGAGTTGTGGAGTCCATGATTCTTGGGGGTCCCTTCCAACTCAGGATATTCTCTGATTTTGTGATCTTGAGGAATGACATCATGGGCTGGGTCATCATGGTCCCCTCATCATCCTCAGTGGGGCTGCCTGCTACTGTTACCTGGCTCCTTAAACCCAAAGAAATGATCCCCAGGATAAAAAAAAAAAACAAACACCAAACAAAACCCAAACCCAAAATGCCAACAACAAAACCTCCCCCAAAAAAGACAAATCAAAAAATAAGTCCAGTTTTAATCACTCCGTGGCCTGGTATGAGATAGGAGTTTGAAGAAAGCCAAGTTGCAAAAAAATGCTCCTCAGTTAAGAAAAGTTAGGAAAAGTTAGGAAAAGTTAGGAAAAGAAGGACAGGGAGATTTATATATATATATATATATATATATTTAAAGTAGAGGATAAACACACACAAGCATGAACACATTTGATTGCACTAGAAAGGGAGAGATTGGAAGAGGGAAGGTGCATTGTTTTTCTTCAGGAAATGAATAATTAAACACAGCAACTTGCCATGTGGAGACTTCACTGCAGCCCAGGGGAGTGGGAAGAGTTCCCTCACAAAAGAACTAAATAAAAAGGGAAATTTCTGACACTTAGGGGCCAAACCTACTGTGAAAAAAACACCTGAAGGCAGAAATCAGCTGCCCTAAGGAGCATTCCAGAGCTGGTTATTGCCCCAGCATGTGAAGAATCCAGGTCTTTTCAGCTGCAGCCTTACAGGAGGTCACCAGTTGCATCACTGAGATGCTGACTCAGCAGAAGCCCTGTTGCCTTCAGCGAGCCTGCTGGGATAACAACCTGCAGGAGAACCTGAGTCTGCTGGGATAACAATCTTCAGGAGAACCTGACTGCCAGAACTTACTGTTTAGTGGCTCTTCCCTGGTGCTCTGCACGTGCAAGATGTTGAATTTAGAGCAATAATTGACTTGTACCAGTGACAATCTCCCACTTCCCCCTCTCCTGCTTGAAAGCAGCTGCTGTGAAACACACTGGTGAAAAAGGCATGTGTGGAAAGTGTCTTCTTGGTGCCACCAGTTGCCACTCCAAATCACCTGTCGGTGTGTGACACTGGGGACATCACAAGGAACTGCAGGACTTCACAGGACAAGGAAAAGGTGCTCACAAATAGTGATTTCTACCCAGCACAGACTCTCAGGAAGGGATTTGCAGCCTGACTTCACTGTCCAGAGAGGGAGGTGTGCTGAACTCAGCCTAAATCCATCACCTCTTCTCCCATTATTGGCAACCTTTTGCTTCTGTGGTTTTCTCTGGCCCTACTTTCTCCCCTGAAATGGTGGTGGATTGTTACAGACCTGAGGTGGGTCATGGCCAGCAGCTGGACTTGCTGATATCAGAGGTCTTTCCAGTGTTAATTATTCCATGGTTTTATTCTTCTATCCCCATGGGCAGCATTTGGGTTTTGGCATCTTCTTCTCTGAGGGACCTGCAGCAGATCAACCCTTTGCTCCTTGCTGAGGGATGTTTGCCTGTTTGAGCAGCTGCTACCACCCCTGGAATTTTGGGGTTTACCTGGAGAAAAGCTATTTTTGTGGACCATTTTGAGCACATCTTGCAGCAGGGGGATGTTCTGCAGAGCTGGACCTGGAACAGAGCTGGAGGCACTGTCCTATCTTTAAAATTAAATAATGATATTTTTTTTTTGCTGCCTGGCTTTGCCACTATTGCCTGAAGTGGGTGAAATTAAACCACACCAGATATTTCTATGAGAGATGCACTTGCCCTGTTGAATCCTCTTTGACATCCAACTCAGAGACACATTTGGAAAACAGCCCTTCCTGGCTTTTGAGAGACCTTATTACAGGCAGCCCATGGTAATGGGTCTCTGCCTGCCTGATTGATTAGATTCAGCCTCAGAGAGGCTGTTGTAGTGCTGGCAAATAAAATCCATGTTTATGTAAGATGTTTTACCCTTTAGATGACAGACACTGGGCAGAGATGAGCCATTACAGCTCACTGAAGGGCTTTTTTTTTTCATGAAGAGCAGAACTCATGATGTGTCGGTATTGAAAGACTAACACAGACTATTTTTGGAACAGACATTTTCAGCAGGAATAGCTGCATTACTTTGCTGCTTTTTCCTACCCTCTCCCTTCCACTGTCTCATTTACAACAGCTTATTTCCCTGTTTTTGCTTCAGGGACCTTGCCCTGCTCATGTCCACGTGGGATGTGGCACAAGATGGTTTTCCTTGGCTTTGTGGATGGCACATCCACCCAAGTGGCTTCCCTCTTCTTCCCCTCTTTGGAACTGTATTAGACATGGGCCTTTTTCTTTCCTTTTCCTTTTTCCTGTTCTCTTTTCCTTTTCTTTCTATTTTTTTCTTTTTCCTTTTCTTTTTCTCTTTCTTTTTCATTTTCTTTTCCTTGTTTCTTTTTTCCCCTTTTTTCCTTTTTCTTTTCTCTTTTTCTTCTTTCTTTTCTTTTTTTTCTCTTTTTATTTTTTCTTTTTCTTTTTTTTCTTTCTTTTTCCTTTCCCTTTTCCTTCTTTCCCTTTCCCCATTTTCCCTTTCTCTTTTCCCATTTTCCCTTTCCCTTTCCTTTAGTTACATCTCCAAGAGGAGTGTCCAAAATGGACCTACAGTTGTGGAGATGCAGGTTTGGGTTTGTCCCGTGCTGGAAAACCTTAATTTCAGCATCTGCAAAGCAGGCACTGCCTGCCCAGCGCTCCCCAATCCTCCAGGGGTGTGTCAGCAATAGGATCAGGAGTGGGATCGATAAACAGCTTGTAAATGAGTCTCTCTGAGCAGGCTGGGGCAAGATGAGCTCTTGCTGGGGGCAGGAGCGGCTGAGTCACTCAGCAGCCCTTCCTTCCCACAGGTCGTGTCTTCTGGGCAGCATAAAAGAAAATATGGATAAATCTAT
>NW_020957018.1:20098-25078 GCF_003031625.1 Empidonax traillii
AAAAAAAAAGAAAAAGAAAAAAGGAAACGAAAATGAAAAAGAAAGAGAAAAAGAAAAAGAAAAATGGAAACAAAAATGAAAATGAAAAAGAAAGAGAAAAAGAAAGAAAAAGAAGAAAGAAAAGAAATAAGGAAAAGAAAAAAGGAAACGAAAATTAAAAAGAAAGAGAAAAGAAAAAAGGGCTAATTTAGGCTTAGCACACTTAACCCTTTGCGTAACAACAGAAAAAGAGCAAATTAAAAGCAAACAAACCAGAGTGCTGGGCAAAAAGCCATGACTTTCATTTCTTCCCTCCTTTTAATTGCAGCTCTAGATTAGAGTCAAACAAATTAGCAATAAAGAAAGCCCCACAAAGTTTATGTTCTATCATGAAAGGGAATTGAGGTCTATTCAAACAAGAAAACTCCTCCTAAATCAATTGGGTGCCTCTGACTCCTTCCTTCCCTCCCAGTCACGGAGTTTGACAAGCAAATAACTTCATATAATAAATTGCTGCACTAGGGGGTGACCCTTCAAATTTTCCTGGGAGATGCACAGAAAATTTGTGTGTTAAATATTTAACAATATAAGTGAATGAGACGAATGAATAAATGAATAAAGAAATGTGATTAAAGAAATTCTTAAAACGCCACTTGACAGAAACAAAGTGGTTTATGATTGAGGCCCAGAGAGGGCTGAAGTTCTTAAGTTAAAAGTCTCAGTTAAAGCAATTTCTCATCTCTCAGGTCAAAGAAAAGACCTTCATGGGAATCATCACCTTATGGCTTGATGATGGACCTTGAGCCCTTTGTGGCTTCAAGTGCAAGTGTTAAAAATATATTACTAAAAGCAGAGATAGATCGAGTTAAGTGGGTTCACAGTGACCCTTCTATCTCAGGCACAGGGATAAGAGGCCCCAGACACACATTTGTCCCCGTTAACATCTTGCTCTGCACCAGTGGTGCCCCAGAAACACTATGCAAGGAAGCCCTTAAGCCTTGGCAATGGCAAAAATATTCCGTTCTCTTCACCTGCTCCCCTCCAGGTCACAATCCATCACATTTCCACGTGTGTGGGAGCACACACTGGGATACTTTCTCCGTGCCAGCTGTCACTGGGCAGTTTATGAAGCCATTAGAGCCTGGATTTGTGGCTGAGCTCGGGGATTTGTTACCACTTCCACAGTTCCCAACCAGTGAACCTGGATAGATTATTATTTCTCTGGGTAGAGCATCATTTCTCCAGCAACAGCTTGACCCATATGGAACTCAAAGCCCCAAGGGATAAACGTGGCTTTTCCCTGTGCTTCCTCCTCCTCAGTACCAGCTGAAAGCCAGAAGAAAACAGCAAGGCATTTGGAGAATCCCAAAATGGTTTGGGTTGGAAGGGACCTTCGAGATCATCTCATTCCACCCCCCCTGCCATGGGCAGGGACACCTTCCACCAGCCCAGGTTGCTCCAAGCCCCGTCCAACCTGGCCTTGGACACTTCCAGGGTTTAAGGTGAGGATTTACAAGGGTCAGATCCTGCACTGCATTAAAATAACTGGAGCTGTACCAGTTCACCCCAACAAAAAACACGCCCACATGGTCCACGTGGCTGCCCTTTGTGCCTTTCCCACTTCCCACACAGGCTCCCTCAAATCCCAGTGCTGTCCTGCTGGATTCATCAGAAAGCTTTCTGTCTCCTTTTAGAAGCAAGTTTAATCCCCCTGATTGTGACCCTCAAAGCTATTTAAGCCTTTCTCTTCACCCATTTCAGCAGGGGTTCTGTACCTGTCAGCCTTTGAGGGACTCAGCCTTTCGATTCCATCCCTCAGGAACACTCATTTGATTTTTGGGGCCAATCTTGGGAGCATTTCCAAGATGGTGATTAGCTCTGGCTGGTCTAGCCTGGGCTCCAGGTGACTCAGAGTTGAGTTGAGGTGTGAAAAATAGAATTATCTTGGTTAAATGGGTGAACAGGGCCTGTTTTGTGCTCATCAGTCACAGAATAATGGCACTTCAGAACACATCTTCAGAGATAAGGCAAGTCAAGCACAAGGCAGCAAGTAAAGAGAGAGGGTGAGCAGAGTTTTAACGATGCCCTTCCTCACATTTTGCACACTTTCCCTCATTATTGGCACTACTGCTTTGCTTTAAGGTGCCAGCCCGTGACTGGGCACTGCTGTGTCGGGGTGAGCAAAGAAAGTTCCTCTTCCAGAGCTCTTCCCCAGTCTAACTTTCGGCCTTCCCTCCTGGCTTATTTTCAGGATGTCTCCATTCCTTCCCCAAGCTTTCTTTTTGTTGTTTTTTTTTAGTTGTTTGTATTATTTACAGGAGCATTCTCTAAGGCTTTTTTTTTTTCCTTTTATTTCCTTTTGTATTCCTCCCTTCCTTGTTTTGGGGTAAACCTCATGCCCAACAAACTTAATTTTCCAGGGTGCTCATGTTGAACTCAATGGTAATCCAAAGATGTTTGAGATTAAAGTGAGTTAACACCATAACTGAGGTTTCCCACATGAGGCAAAATGAAGCAAAAATGCAGTAAAATCTATAAAAAAGCTGAGTTTTTTTCAATTACATATACACCTTTGTGTATTGCAGTTCCCAGCTGATTTAAACATTGACATATTTGTTGGAGAGCTTACCATATTTTTGTATGGTTGGTGCATAAACTACAATTTGAAATCTTCTTACTGCTACAGGTAAAACCAAATTCAGGAATTTGTTCCCTTCATCAGAGTCCTCTGTTCATTTGGATTTTACAGCCTTTTCTGGGAGGGGGGTGTCTTTATCGTTTTGCTCCTTAGAGTAACTCAGAGTGGTACTTTCTCTTCTAATAGAACACTCTTATTGCTCTGGGTTTGCCCTGTTTTAAACCAGCACAGCGGTGACAGCCCTCACAAAATTGAACTGTTTGTTCCAATCTCTCCTCAGACTGAATGAGCTCAAGGCCACATCCAGCCATTACACACAAAACCTCCAGGAGACTGTGTCTGAGGTCCTGGGTTCGTGGATTAGTCCCCAGGTCTCCCAAGTCAAACTTTATCCTGCAATTTCGAAGCACAAACTCAACTCAAGCCAAGCCAACCCACCCAAACCCACAGGAACACAGTGGATTTTGGAACTATTCCTCCCAAGAGATGAACGTTAGGAAAGGCATTTTGTCTGTGTTTTATGTAGGTATTTTTTTCACTGTGACTTAAAAAGTTGGTCCATAATGTGGGTTCAAGACAGGTCGTGCAGATTTTTGCAAGGGGTTGTGCAGCAGAGACAGATTTGTTCCACATCATTTTTTAACCCTTGTGTATCATCCAGCCATTCACCCTGGGCTGGTGTTTGACATGAAAGTTCTCTGATGGGGATAAACACACCCCATGAGATCTACCTGAAAGCACAGGGGCTTCCAGGAGCTGTGGATTCTGCAGGAAAACTCCTGTATTTGTGTTTCTGGAAGGAAACACTTCTCACACAGCTCTCTGCGCTCATGTCCTAGTGCAACCTCCCCCAGGGGTGAGGGGTGAGTTCAAACTCCATGGTTTGGTGGGTTCTTGGCTCCTCTGCCAGTTAGTTCCCTGTGGAACTGCTCATTCCAGTTTCCATGTCATTCTAACCATTCATGGACTCTCTCAGTTGCCAGAACACAGATCCCAGGGAACCACGGGGAGGGAAAAGCACAGAGGGACATTCCAAAGGGAACATTTCCTGCTGCAGACAGTTCTTGGGAAAAGCTGAAAGGAGGCTGCAACTGAGAGATGCTGGAGCAGAAAGGTCACTGTAACAGCAGGGACAGGGCTCAGGGTTAGGATACAGAAAAGCCAGGAGGCAAAGAATAAACCGGGTGGATGGACGAGAAAAGGAATCTTTTTTTTTGGTGCTGTGTGACACAAGAAAACAGGTCCAGAAGGGATTTACTGGATTGCTGTGCTCATTCTCCTGCTATTGCCAGCCAGCACCTCATGCAGTGTTATGAATTTGCTATGGAGGTTTCTTTTTTCTTTTTTCTTTTTTTTTAATGACTTGTGATCACATCCCTTCAGTTTGGCGATTTTAATTTCCTGCTTGAATTTATTCATGGCTGGTGTCCCCTGACGTCAACGTGGCCTTTAGATAAACAGCCCTTCTCCCTCCTCAATGTTTGCTCCAGCTGATAACACCGAGTCTGAAAGTGGGGGAAAAAAATAAATCCCAACTCCTTTACTGCCCTCATTTATCATCCCAGGAGGGAAATCTCACAGTTGCAGACGGAGAGCGTGGGAGACAAAGTCCAGGTGAAAAATAGATGGTGATGTCTACACAGAGATTTCCTGCCCAAACTCCTGCAGAGGTGTGGTCACTGGAGCCCAGGGAGCCATCCAAAATCCAGGTGCCTTATTCCAAATGAGGTGAACAGCCCTCCAGGCTCCAGTGAATGTGTTAATCAAAGCCTGACTGACTATGGTTGCACTTTACACATTCATCTACAGGCACTTCCCTCATGGAGAGTTACTAATGTGAGTCTGGATCTGACTCTGGAGGGAAAAGTGTTATTGAATCCCTGCACACAGCACTGCAAGTCTCTTTGGACCAGGATATCCAAAAAATTAGCAGCTGACTGGGAGATGGACATGAGGCTGACAAGAACCCCCAAATCCTGCAGAGCCTCAGTAGTGGGTTTGACCTCACAGAATCCTTCAGGTTGGAAAACACCTCTAAGATCAGCGAGTCCAACCTCACAAGGGGACAAGGTGCCAATCAATTTTTGACCCTGCTAATCAATTTATTCCCTTCCCTTCCTGAAACCTTCCCAAAGTCCTGCCTCTCGTGCGTCTGCAAGGTAATTTCTGGTGCGTTGTTGAAGAGGGGGCAACAGAATGAGGTGGAAACTTCAAAGTGCAAGGCTACTTACTGAGCTCACAAAGCAGTGCTCGGACTCTCCGCTCTCAAACAGGATGACATCTTTGATGAAGACTGCGATGGCTCTCATTATGAAGGACATGAAGAGATGCATGTGAATATAATTTCGAGTGCAGTGCAGTTT
>NW_020957018.1:25409-57611 GCF_003031625.1 Empidonax traillii
GGGGGCAACAGAATGAGGTGGAAACTTCAAAGTGCAAGGCTACTTACTGAGCTCACAAAGCAGTGCTCGGACTCTCCGCTCTCAAACAGGATGACATCTTTGATGAAGACTGCGATGGCTCTCATTATGAAGGACATGAAGAGATGCATGTGAATATAATTTCGAGTGCAGTGCAGTTTCCTGTAGGGAAGAGATGAAACATTTTGTCAATAGCCAGGCTTCACAAAAGGGTTATTTACCTATTTGCATGTCTCTCCTGTAACTCATGGAGTTACAATTAAACATCAGACACCCCGAGACGGGCTCTGTTCTGATTTACATCACCACAAATCCACTTCAAGCCCTTTTTAAATCCAC
The DNA here is from genome assembly GCF_003031625.1 of Empidonax traillii. NCBI lineage: Eukaryota > Metazoa > Chordata > Aves > Passeriformes > Tyrannidae > Empidonax > Empidonax traillii. The sequence goes on from NW_020957018.1 coordinate 25,767, forward strand.
GGAACGTGGCGATCCACAGCCCTGCTGCTTTTGCCATTTCTCAGAAAAGCAGGACAAAACACAGAATGACAGAAAGCAGGTCCATCCCACCCTTCTCCACTGGAAAAGAAATGCTTTCCACTGAGCAGCTCACAATAAAGGGCTGTTTTCTACGTGGTGTTTGTGCTGCAATAATTCTTCCCAGAGTGAAATGTTTGTTCAAGAAGGGAAATAAATTCTTAGCATCTGTTGCCAAAATTAACACGTATTACAGGCTTTCTGGAGCAATATGAACTGTATAATTACTTATAAATTACTGGTTGTTAATGACGCTGAGAACACTGCCAGAATTCATCTGGTTTAAAGCACAGATTGGGTGAAACTTCTGGTGGTCAACTTGATAAACCAGAAAAAAAAAATATTTAAAATCACGTTAAAATAATGATCTGTGTCTGAGAATTGTATCTCTTCTGTTAAGCTCACAGTATCTCAAGAATGGGAAGTAAAAGTTATTCATCAAGGGCATATCTGAAAAAAGTGGCAAGCAGTTAAAAGAGAAATTATATATAATAAAATATTATTTTAAGATACAAATGATGAAATTGGCAATAAATGTACACCTGTATCCTGCACCATAGTTACACTGCTTTTTTGCTTTATTTATATATTAATCCTATTGCTGTGAGAGGGGGGAATATTCTTGAGAGAAAAGCCAGTATGTGGTTAAACATTATTTTTTTTCTGCTAATATTTTGAAGATGAATTTTGATCAAGTAGGTGTGGGTTTGTTTTTTTTTTTTACCAAGTGGGACTTTACCCCAGCCACGTGAAGAGCCCAGTACTCTGCAGGTGGGCACTTTGCACAGACACCAGAACCACCACACACCTCGCTCAGCAGCACAATCCACTGACCAGCCCCTAATGAGTCACCGCACCTTGGCAGGGGTTGTGCTCCTAATCTGGGGTGATGGCAAGATAATGTGGCTGAGTCCTCTGGACTTCCAGGTGAAGGGAAGTCAAATGACTCCGTTTCCCGCACAGGAACGGCGTGAACCTCCAGGGTTTCATCAGCCTGGCCCCTTGTACCATGCTGAGATAATCAGTATGTGTTGCTGACTCCCTCCTCCCTTGGGAAGGGAGTGGAGAGAACACACGTGAGGAGAGCAAAGTTCTGGAAAGGTGAGGCCAGTCTTGGTCTAAGTGTGAGAGTTATACCCTAGAATATAAGCCCTTTGCTACAGGAGGAGGTGGAAACACATCCCAGAGGTTCTTCCATTCACAGAGGTCTGATCTTTGCTGTTCTCCCTTCACCAAAACAGCTTTATAATAGGAGATAACTTATACTCAGACCTCTTCATTGGAGGCACCCAAATTTGGATGCCTGACTAATTTATAAACAAGAAACTGAGGATTAATTAATTTGCCACAATCTAGGCTTCTAATGCCACTTGATCAGCTGCAGAGTATCTGCCCATCAATTCATAAGGGCAGGGGTCTCCTGAAGGTTCTGCATCGTATCTGCTATCCTTGTGAACATCTCAGAGCTCCCAGCATGACTCAAAAGGCTCTGGGTGTTTCTGTCTTGCCATAAAGCTGCAGCAGGAAGTGTTTCTGAAATGCACTCTGGGAGGGAAGAGGCTGCCCAGAAAAATCTGTGGCTGCCCCATTCCTGGAAGTGTCCAAGGCCAGGTTGGACGGGGCTTGGAGCAACCTGGACTGGTGGAAGGTGTCCCTGCCCATGGCAGGGGGTTGGAAGAGGATGATCTTTAAGGTCCTTTCCAACCAAAACCATTCTGGGATTTTGTGATCCTGGGTAGTTTTGGAGTGTGATTAATCAGTACCACTTTGAATTTCTACTTTGAGCAGAAATTCCACAGTATCCATATATCTGACTCTGTGGGCTATAACAGGTTTATGGCATAATGGCCTCTAATACAGGGATCCATCATGTGACAATCTACCTTTAGTGAGATAAATCCACCTAAATAAAAACAGGATTTGGGTTATAAATCTCACACAAAGGCCACAAACCACACAGTAAAAAACAGCGGTGCCAAAAGACGGGAGAACTTTCTTCCGCTAATCCAACTCAGAAGTTTTTGGCATTTATCTGTGCCACTCATAGCCTATAAAGTCTATAACTTTAACAGCCTCTATGTCCTTTTGAGTGCCTTTTTTTTTTTGCTCATGGTCTTACCTGAAGAGACACAGGATGATCATAGCAGCTGTGAGGGCAATGAGGGACAAGGTGTGTCCGATGGTGTAGCCGGTCTTGACCGTGCCGTAGAACGCCGTTTGCTGGGGTAGTGGGGAAAGGAAAGAGGCAAAACAGGTCCTTTAAAGAGCTGCCAAAATGCATTCCTAAATACAGCACCACTGACTGGTGAGACAGGGAACTCATCCTTCTCCATCCTCTCGAAACAACTCCTTCACATCATCCAGCAGAGCACACGACTCAAACACCACCGGTGTGAATAAGAACACATCTGGTTGCAGCAGAGCTTGGATCACTCCAAAAACTGGGTTAGAGCTCCACCAGGGAAATGTTCCTGCTGGAAGGAGCCTGATTTGACACTTGCAGAGACAGCTACATGGTTAGAACCTTGTGGAACAAGAGTGATTAATGTTCAGCTAAAGAGCACACTGACACATCACGTGGGGAGGACGAGGAGATCCGAGCTTGTTGAGGAAGTTTGAGGGCAGAACTGCTCGGGTAATTGGTTTGTTTTTGTGGAAGTTGCGCCTTGTGCTCAGGCAAGTAACTTAAAACATTCTCACTGAAATCAAACCTAAGTTAATTCAGAAATACACAAGAGTTGGAAATTGGTTCGTGGCTTTGCCCTTCGACAGGGCACAGAGGGAATCCCTGGGACATGAATCCAACAGGGAATCCTGTTCTAAACAAAATGGGGAAGTAAGGCAGCAAAACTCCAGCCCTCCAAGGCTTTCCAGCAACACTCTAAATCAATACGTTCTGATTTTCACCTTAAAAAAAGGACAAAAGATAAAAGTATTTAGTCATTTATTTTATCAATGACAAATCTAAGTTTGCATGAGAATCTAACTCGTTTAGTGGAAAATCTCATTTTTTCCAGCCCTTGACTGACACTTCCCTGCCTTCCCTGTCCTCCTTTTCAATAAAAAAATCCCAAACAACCCAAACCACAAAGATCAGGTTAGACAGAAAATCTAAACCCAACCTTGTTTGGAGAAAGGCTCTTCAATAACACTGAGAGTTGACATTTTTAGATGTTATTTTCACAGGCCTTGACAAGTGCTTGGTACTTTACAGAACCAGTGGGGCTGAGATGAGTAGCAATCCTTTTAGCATTTGCACAAGCCAGCTTGGAGGTGGGGGGAGGTGAAAACAAGACACTCCAAGCTACCTAAATAAAGTCTTCTTTCCAGCCTTATTGGAGTTTGGGATCTCAAAGGCAGCTGAGGCTTTTCCAGTAAAACCTTTCCTCTTGGTTTCATCTTTCTCTCATTATTTAGTTCCCTTCTTGATGGCACCAGAGCAGAAATGTTCCAGGAAAGACCTGGCCAGCAGAAGGAGGGAGCTCATGGTAGGGGACTGTGTTTGAGGAAGAGGTTGTCCCACACTGTGTTTAGGAGAGCAGAGAAATGGGGGAAAGGAAATTAAGGGATATCACAGGAGGTGTCAGCAGTGAGATGGTGGATAGAAAATCTCCAGTGTGAATACAGATCCAGGCCTTTTGCTTCTCAGAGTTATTCCCAGCAGGAGGAAAGTCCTTGGTGTTATTCAACAAGCAATTCCCAATATTTCATGACATTCTTGTGTAGAGAGGGATGGTTCTGAGTTCAGCTTTAATGGAGCACGTGGGGTCATCTCTGCTCTGGAAACAGCATATCATGACTTCTCACTCTTCATTTGCACTCGCTGATGACAATCAGTTCCTACTTTACAGACATCAAAGCAGAGAATTTGACCCAAGATCATCACTGGAATTGGAGGGATTTAGGTAAGTGAAGGCAATGCATGGCAGGATGCCTGGGTTCCAGCTGAAGACCTAGGCTGACTTACAGAATGAAATCAGGCAATTTCATCATCGTCTCTCTGACTTCTAAAACCCTCTGCTTAATTTCACAGGAATGTGATAATAACAATTATTTCAGGTAGATGCTAAATTGAGATTAATTGAGAATCATCTTCCCTGGTTTCTGTTCAGTGACCTCAACATTTGTTCCTTGGTATCTTGGTTTACAAGGGGAAACATTTCCATTTGTAAGAGAAAAAGAAGAGAAACACTGATATAATGTCTTTCAGTTGCCAAACATGTTGGTTAAAACTTGAGCCCAAGAGGTCATAAAGTGTTCTACACGTGGAAGGTAATCAGTCTGCCCTGGATCTCGTGTCCCACACAACCTGCTGTTCTTTTTTTTTCCTGTTCCCTTTATTTCTTCCTCCCCAAACTGACAGCCAATTCACCACCACCAAAAACCCGTTCTTCCTCCCAGGCTAATACTGCATGTTCACCCCCCTCAGCCTCCTTTCACACAAATTAGACTCAAACAGCGTGACAAAAAGCGCAGAAATCAGGAGAAAATAATTAAGAAAGAATTAAAAGAGCACAATCCGTGTTCTCCTGGTAACGCGACACTCTGGCACTGCTGCAGAGCGCTGGGCCGCCAAAGCACGTCCCAGGAATTCCCAAATCCCTGCCTGGAACATGAACCATTCCCAGGGCAGACCTGCAACAATGGCTTTGGCAGAGCTGAGCTGGTGCCACTCAGCTCGGTCTGAGGGATGGGACACTCGAGGACGTGAAGTGGTGGCTGACCTTGAAGGCTCACTAAGACTTTCTTCAGAAGAGCCCCGAAGTTCTTTGTGCAACTTTCCCTTTGCTATTTTCTGTATTCCTCTGCTCCTAAAGCTGCCTCAGTTCTGTTCAGATCCTCTCTTAACTCTCTGAGTGCCTTGGGAATGTGGGACCACGCACTGAGAGCTCTCACCATGTGGAATTATAGAATGGGTTGGGTTGGAAGGGACCTTAAAGATCATCTTGTTCCAACCCTCTTCCATGGGCAGGGACACCTTCCACTAGCCCAGGTTGCTCAGAGCCCCATCCAGCCTGGCCTTGGACATTTCCAAGGGATGGGCAGTTCACAGCCTCTCTAGACAATCTGTTCCAGTGCTGTTCCATCCTCACAGGGAAGAATTTCTTCCTAATATCTCACCTAAACCTTCCTTCCTTCAGCTTAAGCTCATCCCCCCTTGTCCTATCATTCCATGCCCTTGTGAAAAATCCCTCTCCAGTCTTCTTGTAAGCCCCCTTTAAGTACTGGAAATATATATTCATTAATTCACTATTGAGATTCCTGTGTCCAACATTCACAAACACTGACATGTCATAAACCAGAAAAAAAAAAACCTAAACAACAACCATGGGAAGAGGTTTAATATAAACATATTATATAAAGATATAAATGTATTATATGAAAATATAAACACTACAATGCATGATTGCTGTGAAGTGTAATTCTTTTTCAGCATAAGCTTTCTCTTGTTGATTATGTGGCAGTTATTGGGGACTAGTTTAGTTTAGATTAGATGCTGAACTTTGAGTTAGGTGAGGCGGATCTTGCTTCTGACATTTGTCACCCTCTTCAGACTTTACCCTTCACGTCCTAGGACGCAGCAAACCAATAACAAACTCCTCCCTGCATAATGACAATCCCCAGTAAATCTATTTATACCTCAGTCAGCAATTGCTAATTTATATACAGACAACATCCCAGAGAGCTTGAGGATTTCCTTCCAAAATTCAGGAACATTTCACGGGAATGTGTGTTCCTTACAGTGCTCTAGATATTCAGGGATTGAGATCAGCAGGGCAGCACTGATGGCAAGTGAGTTATATCCTTTTTATCCCTTTTGATCCCAGTGTTGCCCTAAAAAGACTGGAAACCCCATATCTACTCAAGGAAAAACATAAATGTGGGGGGCTGGTTTCAAAGCTGACGATGGAACATGAAGCACCTGGAGATATTTGTAGGCATCATACAGACATTGGTCTGATCTTCACAGGTGCTGATTTTCTGTCACTGCCCTGGAAATTGTGGATGCCCCATCCCTGGAAGTGTCCAAGGCCAGGTTGGATGGAGCTTGGAGCAATCTGGGCTAGTGGAAGGTGTCCCTGCCCATGGCAGGGGGTTGGAATGAGATGGTTTTTAAGGTCCCCTCCAACTCAACCCATTCCATGATTCCATAAAATCAAAGAGAAGATCATTTCTTTGACCAAGCATTAGAATTCTGCTTCCAGGGATCCTCCAGAGGGCTCTCTTGGGGAAATGGAAAAAACTGGGCGTGGGAAGACCATCTGATACTGATCCCTGTTCAATGTTGATGTCTACCCATCCAGGCTTACAAACCTCTTCCCCTGGAGTGCTGTTGGAATCGTATCCACAAGCTACGGTGTAGGGAGCAGGGTACACGTCTGACCAACCCTGGCTTGTGCAATTCCTGGTCACGTTCCCTGGAAGGAAAGAGAAAAACCACAGCTTAGAAAACAAACTTTCCCCTGTGATACAAATGCCAGAGCACAATTCTTGGAGTAAAATTCTCCTGCTTTTTTTCTCTGTTATTAAGTTTCCATATTACACAGAACGTCCAAACTGGAGGGACCCACTGGGTTGTAAAGGGCAGACCTGAGAAACAAAGTGCATTTTAATACTTCTAATGGTGCATAATGCCAGTTGTACCCAGACCTTTGGGTGTTGGCACTGCACCAGTATTGTTTGAGAGGGTTACTGTCACATTGCCTTGTTCTTTCTTGTTCCTTCCTTCTTTTGTGGAAACATTTTATCCAAACAGATCAGTGCATTATTTGTGCCTGTGAGAAGCTGAGACAGGGATAGATAAAAAGTGCTCATTTCACATGGTGAAGGTAAGATTGGAGGCCTGGGAACTAAATGCAGTCCTTCAAACCCAAACCTTGCCTGGTCAAATGGCATTCCTGGGAATTCCACTCCACTCTTTTGGCTGAGAAAATTTGGCTGTGAGGGGAGAAAAAACACATTCTGACAACCTGTATTGCCTGCTTTAACATGTGTGCTCAAGGACAGGGAGACTTCCTGGGCTCTTCAGCAGGCTGAGTGCCTCCAACCAGCTAAAAAGAGCCTTAATTAACACAAGGACATCTCACTCCTTCAGCCAAAACTGGGCTTCCTGATCCATCCGGGATCGTAAGAACAAAGCACATCTCCCTTTGGAAAGCATCTCTGCTCCTCAAACCCAAATTGGCTCAATCCAGCAAAGGGAGGAGGGACCAGCAATCAGGATAAGCTTTACCCTGAGAGGTTGGTAGCCTAAAAGGCCGAGATACACCCTGCTCATACAGAAATAACAAAGTAAAAACATACTCAGTACATTGTAAATCCCCCCGGCACCTTCTCTGACCAGCAGTTCCTACCCTGCCCAGCTCACACCAATCCCACCATTGTGGCATTCCTTTGGTGCCATTCATCACACAAAACTGTCTCCCCCTGACTGGAAAGCTGGTTTAATAAACCAGAATGAACAAACAGCAATCAAAACTCGCTTCTCAGACGAGAAACGGCGTCGGTGAAACTCCAGAGCTCCGCAAACACTTCCAACAATGGGGTTCTTTGCACACAAGAGCGAGAAAACCTCTGCAAACAGCAGCAAATCAATTCTGCAGCTGTGAGTCAGGAAAATACCCGAGTTTCACCTCCAGAAATTTCTGACAATTGAGTCATCCGAACATCCTCCCAGCCGTGGAACTTGCTTTGCTCTGAAATCAGCAGCAGCCTGACCCCCTGGCTTCAGTCACCTGTTGAACCCTTGTGACAGGAGGATTTTCACACTAAACCTGTCCCTGGAATTTGCCTCTGCAAGAGATCTGAACTCCATGAAAGCTCTTGAAGGTTCATTCTCCCAGCTGGTCCAGGAGCAGCAGCTCCAGCACACCTTGGAGCTGCTCCTCAGGCTTTTCCTGCGCTGTCACTGCCTGCAGCTCCTTTGGCCAGGCTTCACATTGGGATCGCAAGAGATCTTGGGCAAACAAAATCAAGGCCATGACTGTTCAGTGTCCTTTTTTTTTTTTTTTTTTTTGAGGTGTTATGCAATTTCTGTTATTTCTTCTTCATTACAATGGATCCCATTATCTGAACTTCATTGTTTCTTGTTTCCTGCTCGAAACTCCTTTCTGTTTGGGGATGATTTTAGATTTCACTGTGGTTTTGGTTCTTTGTTGCTTACCCTCAGTGAACTAAGGGGTGCTTCTTTCAGCCTTATTGTCTCATATTTCTTCTTTTTAATTCCACTTCCTCACAAATGGTTGGATTATTTTAGAAATCTCAAATTATCTTAATACTTTAGCAGATGTGGGAACTCAGGTAGAGGGAAGCACAATGACACAGCATCACTGGGATTAAAAATTAACAATAATAATAATAATAATAACAATTACTTTGATTTTAGAGAAACTTCTCACAGAAGTTTTTCTGCCACTCTTTGCTGCTCAGGCCACTTTTAGATATGGAATTTCACCCATATGGTGTGACACAAGAAATCTTTGCTCACTGATGTCTGAGAGGTGTAAAAAGGACAAGGTTAGAAAATGAAGATTTTACTTCCCCACAGTTTTGGCTCAAGTGATGGCTGATGTTTCCCCTCAGACCAAACAGCATTTCTAATTACTACTGTTTACCAGATTAGTTTCTATATTGAAAAAAAAAAAAAAAAACCACAACAAAAAAACCCAGAAAATTTGGAAAAGTGCCTCAGAAGATTCTTACTCTGAGATTTACAGGCAGTGAACTTCAGACAAGTATTAAACTGAGATTTTGATGTTTCAAGGTCAATTTAAAGCTCTGCCACAGACCCCCAGTGAAAATCCAGCCAGTTCTGGTGGCCTCCCTTGCTCTCGGTTTACCCACCAGACTTTGGTAATAAAGTCTGATCATTTGAAAATGGAAAGGCAAATTTTTCAAAGCACCAGGAGCTGTATGTGCCATTTTACAGGACTGGTGGTATTAGTTATCAGCCATGAAACAATCTGCTTTTTGTGGGGTTTATATTTCACTTTGATCAGAAATGTTGCCACTGTCAGACTGGTGCATCTGCTCCTAAAAGCAATAGGATGAGGGTTTCCATTTAAAAGATAAATAACAAAAAGCTTCACTCGAAGAAGCCACAGCTAACTCTCATTTATGGTAAAAATAACCTTGAGTTTGGAAGAGTCCTTTGGAGGTCACCTGGTCCAAACCCCCTGCTCAATCAGGGTCACCTAAAACTGGCTGAATGGAAGCATGACCTTTTGGATATTCTTGGGGTCCTTCAAGGATGGAGACTGTACCCCATCTCAGGGTAATAACCTGTTCCTGTGCTTGGTCACCCTCACAGCAAAAAAGTGTTTCCTTGTGGAAATGGAGATGGAGTCTCCTGTGTTTTAGTTGAGCCATGGCCAGAAAATGTGAAGAGGAGGGAAGGCAACTGGGCTAAATTGGTTACACTGTAGTGTAAATGAAGTGAAATCACCCCTTCATGGACGGTGGGAGATACCCAGGCTCACAATTTGATTGTGTGAGTCCTCAGCAAAGCACCACAGGGAGACAATTTGAGGGACCTCAGCTTCTTCACCGCTGTCATTTCTCTTTGCAGGTAGGAGGACAAAGGAGTTTAAAGGTGAGTTTGGAGAGGGAACAAGGTGATGACCTTTCCATAAGGCTCCCTGCCAGGTGGGAGGGGATGGATGAACAAAGGGAGCAAAGGAACAAAGTGCAGAAAGGAAAGGGGGAAAAAAAAGGTAGTTAGTAATCCTTATACAAGCTGGAGAGACTACAGTGAGCAGAGCCAGGATGGGAAACTAAGAAGATTCCAAAAATACACTGTGGCATAAAAGCCACTGCTCACAGAGGAGAATTCAAGTGTAAATAAGAAGCAAGATGACCTTTGGCTCATTTATATGGGTGTTAATGACAGTCAAAACATAAAACACTATTGAAAGGCAAGGGGTGAAGCCACAGGCCTGAATAACCAGTTTTCAGGAGGTTTTACTGCAGCAGGGCCTTAAAGGCTCAGGAGAAGCATCACAGGCCACAAGTGTTTAATTAACTCCCCACATATCAGCTCTTTGCAGATTTACTGACCACAGCACTGCAAACATTTTAGTGGCTTCAGGTTGTGCCCCAGAGAGAAGGGCAGGGTCTCTCTCAGGTTCAACACCTGAGCCATCTGCAGCCCCTTAAACACTACCCAGGGAGGATGGACCATCTGAGTAGGTGTAAAGTGCTGTATGGTTTGGTGTTTGTCACAGTGAGCGCAGTAAAACACTGCCACAGGTTGCCCAGAGAAGCTGTGGCTGCCCCATCCCTGGAAACATTCGAGGTCAGGATGGATGTGACTCTGAACAACCTGGTCTAGTTGAAGATGTCCCTGCTCATGGTGAGGATGTTGGGCAGGATGACATTTAAAGGTCCCTCCCAACCCAAACCATTCCCTGATTCTGTGATATTACACAAAGAATCATAAAAATGGGCTGGGTTGGAAGGAACCCATAAGCTCATCCAGTGCCAGCCTCCTGCCATAAATGTGTGTATAATAAAACACAGGCCCTTGTCACTCACTAGATGAGATTCACAGAACGTTCTGAGATGGAAGAGACCCACAAGGATTATTGAGTCCAACTCCTGGCCCTGCACAGGACACACCAACCATCCCACCATGTGCCTGAGAGCGTTGTGTAAACCCTCCTGGAGCTCTGGCAGCCTTGGGGCTGTGCCCACTGCCCTGGGGAGCCTGTTCAGTGCCAACCACCCTCTGGGGGAAGAACCTTTCCCTGAGATCCAACCTGAGCCTGCCCTGACACCGCTTCAGGCCATCCCCTTTAATCCTGTCCCTGGTCCTCACAGAGCAGAGCTCAGTGCCAGTCCCCCTTCCTCTCATGAGCAAGTTGTGACTGCCATAAGGTTTGGGATGAGCTCTTGGCCTGTATTCCTTGAAAACCTGCTCCCAGTGTGCCCTGGAGGTCTTGGACACGAAGCAGGAGCAGAGATTGCACTTCCTCCACACACCTCTGCATCTTTCCAGTTCCACGTCTGCTGTAGAGCAGGACTTCACCATCTGGCCCAGCAGCTGCTCCAGGTTTGAGCAAACCCTTCTCAGGAGTTCACAAAGCCCTCTCTGATTTCCCAATCTGCATGGTTTGTTGGCACACCTACCGGAATTTTTGGTTGGAAGCAAATTATCTGAATGTTTCCATCTGAGTGATCGGCTTGTGTGGTTGCACAAACTCTGGGACGTGGCTCCAACCCGTCCTAAGCAGCTTTTTGTCCCTTGCAGGGGGTTCAGGAACTCTCTGCTCTGGGTAGTAAAGAGAGATGGAAGGAAATTCCTCCTACCTAACAACAAACTGGTCCTAGTGGAAGGTTCCCTGCCCGTAGCAGTTGGAAGTAGATGATGTCTAAGGCCCCTTGCAACCCGAACTATTCCATGATGATTCTCTGATTCTACATTTTGAGACAAGTTTTGTTTTTGTTTATTTTTGCCCTTTTCATGGACACTTTTGCTCAGCACCATAAAACAATCATTCCCTATCTACTCTCTCCACAACATCCCTGGCTGTATTTGCCTCAGACTCAGACCCTTTCAATCCACGTTTTTACAGGTGGATGAGCATTCATCTAGTTTTGTTTTGCCTGTCTCTATCTTTATTCAGACATTACTCCAGTGACAGTGGCCCTGTTCTCCTTTGGGCAGGAATCTCCCACCTGATGGACCTGCTCAGCTGCACATTCCATGAGGTCTCCTGGCCTTGATCTTATTCCCTCCACTGCCCACACAAACAGCCCAGAGAGTTCTTCCTCTGCCTCCAGGATCCTCCTATCCCTATCCAAAGGATCTAACTCTGTTCCACAGTGAATATTTCTTCCAGTCACTGTTCCCTGGGGAAGATGGAGAGATGCTGTTCTACACCAAAGCACTGCACACACCAGTTATTAATGGGAGAGAATTTCTGGAACAGGAATGCAAAACCTTCTTATTCAACTCCCTGATTTATAAACTCCTCTGGGAATGATGTGGAAGAGGCATGAATCAAAATGACTCTGCAGGTTGGGTTATACCGACCAGGAAAGGGCCTGGTGGAAGAATGACGTGACTTTTTCACGACACGGAAGGAGAGAAGGGAGGAGTTGGTGGAACAAAGATAAAACCAGAACATTTCCTTTATCAAAGGTGTTTGATCAGGGGTAGGAGTTAAACACTGAACTGAATAAATGCAGAGGGCTGTTGTCTATGTCTGGCTCTTAAGGTTTTTTTTCCTCTTAATTTCTTTTTGCCTCTCAGCTGTTTCAAGAACACACTTCAGACCCAGAGGCACGTCTGAAAGTTTGTCTTAGAGGGGCTGTTTTAGCTCTTTGATCTTTGGGGAAGAAAACCTCTTGCTGGCTTTTAATGGGAGCCTGAATTTAATGGGAGCTCAGGAGTGTTTGCTTTTACCCCCTCTTGCTGCTCTTGCCCTTTTCTGTAAGAGCCTCTAGAGCAGAGGGGAAGGTCTGCTCTGACCACCAATATCCTGCTTCTCCCTCATCATATTCCATGGTCACAAACTGATTTTTTCAAGCAGAAGCTGTTAAAGCAACAGCCCTACTTGTCATTTACTCCTCTTGAGATGCTGCTGGGCCCATTGGCACATCAATAGTTCCATTTTTATTATTGATCCGTCCCACTGCTCTTGGGAAACACTTGAGACCTGCAGACAGCTACAGCTTGCATTAAACTGGATGCTGGAGTGGTTAGATCTGGGGAATAAAAATTTGTGGGGTAATCATGACAAGAGATCTTCCAAACTTGCTTCCTCTGCCTCAGCCAGGATATCACAAGGTCATTCTTCCAGTAAAATTTCTCTGCTTTATGTTATTTCCTGTTTTTATACGTCATAATTTTTTATATGTCATAATTTAATGTCCCAGTAGGGGCCATGGCATGGTGTGAGCCCATCACACAACAGGCACAGCCTTCATTTTCTTCATTTGCTGTTTTTCACATCACTTGGCCTGCAGTCACTGAAGCCACATTTCCAGTGCCCTGAAATATCCTGCACCCCGTTTTTGGGGGCAATAATCCCTTTTTCCTTATCTCCCTTTGCCTTCCCTGCACTTTCTAATTGTGGAAACCTCGATCCTTAGCAAATACAGGCAATTCCTCCCTTCCAAACATCACCTGTTCCCTTTCATTAGTCGCCCTTGGTAAATTGTTTGTTTCCTCCTACCAAAAGCAGAGCTGCCAAACTTTAGGACGAATTTCCCATGAGATCTTTTGATGCTCCAATCACAGCATTCCAGGAAACATTCACAACAAAAAAAGATGCACATTTTTGGGTAGGGGGAGTTACAGCAACTCCACAGCCTGAGCAGGTGGAGGGCTCTCAGTGAACAAACCTCCATAACAAAATGCCCTCAACTGCTCGTTTCCTTTTAAATGAGCACTGCAGCGAATAAATAATGGGTCTGGCTCATTTTGGAGTTCTTTACAGCACTGGGGATGTCTCCTCATTATCTGCTGCTATCTGCTCCTCCCTCTCCTCATTTTATTCAATTTTTGTTCCCGTTGCAAAAGCAATATAGAACAAAAAAGTGTTCATGAGGGGCGGGAAAGGAGAGCGGAAATAAATTTAGAGCCCCAGAGGACAAAAGGAGTTGGGCAAGCCCAAAACTCAGAAGGATTTCATCTCAGCGAGTGGGATTCCAGAGACTGGTTATTCCCCCCCCCCCCCCTTAAGCCAATTAATCTTACAATTGAAGCTTAAAAACCATCAGTGCTAATTTATACTGACCAACGTGTGCACGAGGGGCAATTTGCTTCTGGAGAAATTGTGAGAAATAACCCATTATTACAAATTTCATCTTCCATGTATTAAAAGCAAGCTGGAGCACTCTGGTCAAGCACCTTCCCCTTAAGGGAAGGTGCCAAAAATATTCTCATCCGTCTCCCTCACACGGTGGTGACGAACGCTGTGAAATAATGAAAATTTTTTTGAATCCGTGATTGCCATAAAAATTTAATGTCAAATGACATCAGGGCTATGGCAGGCATTTTATGGATTCTAAATGCCAGGAGATATTTTATCCTCTACTTTCCATGAGATGGGATTATTAGTCATTTGAAGAGCATATTCTCTGTCAGGTGGGAAAATGACATTAACTCTTTGCTTCCCAGTGTTTCCACCTTTTCCTGCTGTAAATAGACAATAAGGTTTTCTCCTGCTCACAGTTTGATAGGAGCTTTCATGTTCCTGCCAAGGGAACGACACGAACATTAAACCAGGTGATTGAGTTCCTTGAAAGCTACTCAAGGGTCCTGACTGCAACAAAGGCAGAACTGCTTCACAAACTTTGATGGCATTAATTCTGCAAGCAATCCCCTAAAACAAGAGGCAATCTTCCCCTCCTTTCATGTCAGACCATCCCTGCTTCCCACGTCTGTGTGCGGCTGTGGATGGCTCGGAGAGAAATCAAAGCTGCCCTTTCTGCTTTGGGAAGGGCCTCAGCTGCTCTGTTTACAGGAGTAGATGGAGCACTTCTGCTCTGCAGAGCTGGGATTCCATACTGGAAGACATTCCCATCTGCCAGAGCCACTCCACAATCATTCTGTTGTAAATGGAGAGAAATATGTGGTTTAGCGATGTTTTCCGACTCATCCTGAAGTCTAAAAACTACCTGAACTGCACCTTTAAAGAGCCCTTTTCTCACCTCTGACCGTAAAAACCAGCTCAGAGATAGGTTTTACTTATGGAAAACTCCAAAATCAGTTGATACAAATGCCACTCCAGGTTGGAAATTGTTTTCCTAAATATCTTAGCACCGGGTCCTGAGCTCACAGATGGGCACCTCCACTAGAAACACTGAGGGCTCCCTTCAGGTTCCTAACCATGAGCATCTGGTACTGTTTGAGATGCACTGGAGGGCATTTGCTGAGCTCCCTGCTCACAAAAAACTTACACCTGCTGCAGGCTCACTGCAAGGTGGGTGTGCAGGGAAGGGCCAGGGTTTGGTTTGTGTCTGAGGTTCCTTCTTGGCACAGGGAGACAAAGGCACAGAGAGCCCAAATGATGATCTGAGTGCTCTTAGTGAAGCCTGGGCTTCTCCCAGGATGGGAACCATCCACTTCACAGGATCACAGGGTCAGGAAAGTTGGGAAAAGCCTCCAAAAACCCAACCCATGACCGATCCCCATCTTGTCAACTAAACCAGAGCACCGAGTGCCACGTCCAGTCTTTTCTTGAACACCTCCAGGGGTGGGGACTCCACAACCTCCCTGGGCAGCCCCTTCCAATGCTTAACAATCCTTTCCATGAAGAAATTCTTCCTGATGTCCAACCTGAACCTCCCATGGTGCATCCCAATGGTATGAGGCCATTCCCTCTTGTTCTGTCTCCAGTTGCTTGGGAAAACCTAACCCAAAGTTTTTTAAAATCCTCTTAAGCACCTGACAGACCCAATGACAGACAAGCCATGAGAGATCTTCACCTTTCTGCAGGGGGACAGGGAGACCAGGGTGTCCTAAGACAACTCAGGGAGCAACAGCTGCACCTGAATGGGCAAGTTTATGGATTCTCAGAAGTCCATCCTCCCACAGAATTAAAGGCATCCCACTTTCCTCAGCTTAAGTTCAACGTAGCCACAAGGATTTATATATTTATGTACATATTTTTATAAAAAATGTACATATTAATTACATAAATAAATTACATATTAATTACATATATAAATTAATTACATATATAAAAATGTACATATTTATATGAAAAATGGAATCATAGGATCATTAAGGTTAGAAAAGACCTCTAAGATCATCAAGTCCATCCACTAATTCAACACTGCCAGGTCCACCACTAAAGCATGTCCCTAAACACCACCTCTGTATTTTTGAACACTTCCAAGGGCAGTGAATCCACCCCTTCCCTGGGTAGCCCATTCCAATGCTTGACCTATATATATATAGGTATATATATATATAAAACCAAATATATATAATATTTTCCTCATTGCTCTGCTCTGGGGGGGATTATGCATTAGGAAAACTTGTTGGAGAGACATTTTTTGCACTGATTAAGTAACTCAGCTGGGTCTGTAAAACCCAGGGAGGGAATGCTGTGCTCGGGAGAGGGCACAAAGCAGGAACAGCAGGCAATTATTCCACGTGGCTGAACCAGTGCACGGGGGTCTTGTCCTGCAAGATGGGATATTACAGCAGCTTCTGCCTGTTTTCCCTGGCTGTTGACACAAGAGTGATGAACTAGTTGGGAATTTTGGAAACAGGGAGGTCAGCACTAGGACGGGACTCCAGGGATTTTGAATTTCCCTTCTGGGTCTACGAAGAATTTTGGTGTGGCCTTGGGCAAGGCAGGTGATCAGCTGGTTAATGAGTGCAGTGCCCTGGCCTGCTAAACAGGGATGATATTGTATCCTTGCTCCCATCCACATCCTTTGTGTGAGTTTGGACTGCCCAGGCTCTAAAAGTGGAGATTTATCAGCTCGCTGAATAACCTCCAGTGCAAAAGAGCTCAGTTCTCTGTGGAGGTCTGCAGGGATTCCATAATAAAAGGAGTAAAAAATGACCATAAACCACCAGGAGACAACCAGTCCTGTTGCTGCACAGCCCCCTGAGACCCGAGTTTTAAACTAAACCTTCCCAAACACCCCAGTGAGTTAAGAGACTTCCTCCATTAATCTTCCCTGCCCATTATTTGCCGGGTTAAATTTCTTGGCCCGTGGCCAAACCTGTCATTTCAGCAGAAAAAAAAAAAACAAACACCAAAAAAAACCCCCACAACCCTTTATTCTGTGCAGCTTCAGCTTGTTTTGTGTCAGAGACTTAATTAATGATGGTGCTGAACTGCTCATTTTGCACAACAAACATACCGTGACACAGGTTGATTCGGTTTTCAGCGCACAACATCCTGAATATTGGATTTCACCAGGAGCCACTTTCAAACCCCTGAGACCCAGAGTGTGGGATGCTGCAAGGACAGGGAGGATGCTCTGATGGTTTGGGCATCAGAAACCTCCTTTATCTCACGGAAAGAGCTTGTTTCCCCCTCTGATTATACGATGGAGCTTCCCCCCCTGTGAAGCCATAAAGAAGGTTTTGGGGATTTGCTTACCAAGGAAAGAGGTGAGGAATCTGAAGTACTTGGGGCACGGTCGTACCACGACTTCCCCCACCTCCGCTTCGGGCCAGCACGTGATGTTGTCCCACTGCCTCCTGCAACCTGGGGAGGAGAGAAAAGCAGGGGGTTGAACACACAGGAGTTGCGTCTGCTGGATGGAGCAGGTGTGTGGAGCCCATCACCCCAGTTGCAGGCACCTTTTGGAATGAAGGGCACTGAAATATTTCATTTAAACACGCAGCTTTCAGCCACCCCAGTCCCTGAAATTCAGCACTGGTGGTGTCTGTAATTTTCCAGAAATCAGCATAGAAGGAACAGCAATTTGGTGTAAGAACCAGGCAAATCAGAGTTGGCAGAGAACAGATTAAAAAGTCAGAAATGCCTAATCAAACCTCTCTCTTCCTTGCTTTAACCCCTCCCTGTCGCATTAAAACACCTGATCTGAAATGTGAGGCACGACCCCCCTTCCTCCTCTGCTCCCCACAAAATTCTGCCATCAGTTTGCCCTGGGATGATTGGGCAGGGGCTGTGAACAGCAGGAAAGGGGACACGGATGGCAATCAAGGGACCAGGAGCCAAATCCCTTCCCCAGAAGGAGTTTTTTTTCTCCTCAGAAAGGGGGAAGGCACAAAACACAGCTGGTGGCTGAGGAGGGACAGTGGATAACAAAGAATTCAGATACATTTTTGCCTCGATGTGTTACCTATTTCAGAGTTCTCAGCAGAATTTTGAGAACATTTTTTTTATCCCTCCTTTAAATTTCCAGCAGGGAGGGGCTTCATTTATTGCCTGGGTTACGCAGGTGGGTTGTCAACAGACCTCCCTTTTTCCAGCATCTCACAGTTATTTGTGATGCACCATTAGGCTGCAACACCTCCCCAAATGTGAATAAAACGCTGCTGCTCAGGCCAACAGCCCAACACAGGAACCTGGGAGGTGAGGAAGAAGAGCTGAGGAAACACCTTTCTCACAGGCAGCTGTGAGAACCACTGTCAAACTGCAGTTCTGGGTAATTACACCCCCATCTGAAATTCCTGCTTTAAAGCACCTTTTAATACTTGAGCTAAAAAAAAAATTATATAAAAAGGCTGGTGTCATCATCAGCCTGTGCAGAGCAATGTGCTGTCTCAGATCAATAAAAGAGAGCACAAAAAAAAAACCCGCTTTGAAGCTGAAAAAGAACCCTCAGCTTATTTCAAAGCGATTCTGTAGGTTCTTCCTCCCTTCTTTCCCAAACAAACTGAACTTTTCGAGTGAAGTCCTGAGGTGAGTTTAGCGGAGCCTGAGAAATGGAGCAAGTGATGGTATCTTTTGCAGGCTGTGGAGTTCATCAGAATTCAGTTTTCAGGTTCCTAATACCAGGTTTCACAGTTATCTGCCACCAAACAGCCAGCAGCTCCCAAAGGATTAAGATATTAAAGATTGTGCCCACGGAAAAGAGATGATTTCAGGATGGGGTGTTTCATGCTCTACAGCCTTTCCCTCCCTGAACCTCAATATATTCTAGTGAGCCCATTACCTCAGGACAGGTTATGGTGTAAAATAAAATACGAGGTGATAGTATCAGATGGCTTTTTAAGTGTCCTGAATTATGCACTCGGAGCATTTTTGTGATCTGTATCTCTTTGCTGTGTTGACATTTTTCACCACCAGCTGTGATGCATGAAGGAAGCTTTTAAGGTGTTCACTTTTGTAACAAAAGCTTCCTTTGATTAACAGAAAGTGAAGATATGCAAGACTGGCCTTGCAAGACAAATAAAGTGTATCTTTTAAAAATTATTTCCTCTGTAAATACACCTTTACAGAGCCTGTTGGCTCTTACAACACCATTCTTCCTTACTGCTGCCCTTTTCAGGCGTGCTGAAAGCATTTGAGCAGCTCCCTGGAATGCTCCAGGTTTTAAAGGGGGGATTCAGGTTCTTAAATTTATGCATCTGAAAGTGAGGTGTGTCAACCTAAAGAAGCCAATGGAAAGCAGAACTCTGGTTGGACTATAGGATCACAGAACCCTAGAATGGTTTGGGTTGGAAGGGACCTTAAAGATCATCCCATTCCACCCCCTGCCATGGGCAGGGACACCTTCCACCAGCCCAGGTTGCTCCAAGCCCTGTCCAGCCTGGCCTTGGACATTCCAGGGATCCAGGGGCAGCCACAGCTTCTCTGGGCAACCTGTGCCAGGGCCTGCCCACCCTCACAGGCAAGAATTTCCTTCTAATATCTAATCCAAATCTCTCCTCTATTAATTTAAAACCACCCACCGTTGTCCTATCACTATTTGCCCAAGTAAAACTCGCTTTTAATCTTTTTTTATAAGGTCCTCCTGTCTTTTATAAGGTCCTTTTTACAAGGACCATTTATAAGGTCCCAGAAGGCCACAGTGAGGTCTCCCTGGAGCCTTCTCTTCTCCAGGAGAACCCCCCCAGCTCTCCCAGCCTGGTTCCAGAGCAGAGGGGGTCCAGCCCTTGGAGCATCTTTGTGGCCTCCTCTGGACCTGCTCTAACAGTTCTGTGTCTCTCCTGTGCTGATTATCTGAAGTTCAGTAATTCGAGTAATTTCTTTAGAGATGTTCTCTTCTCTCCAACGAGTAGAAGAGGGCCTGCATGAATAACTCGTGTTTAAAGAACAGGAACAATCAAAGACTGATACCTGCAAGATGCTTTGCACCTGCAGCCCAACGCTTGCCACTCACACTGTCATCATTCCATCACAACGTCAGGTTAAACTTCGTGCTCCTCCATCCAACCCAGGACACAGACAAACTTTATCAAAGACCCTTCCAGAAAACACTTTTCTTTCTCCCAAACTGTCAGGCCTTACCCTGGCAAACTGCTGGGAGTTGGCAGGCAACGTTTAGCTCTGTCAGAGTGAGAAATTAATAACCCAAGAAAACTATTTGAGGGCAGAAACAGCTGCAATGTGCCTTGGAAAAAGGAAATCCCTCCCTTCCTGGTGGCACCAATTTGGTCTTCGTGGATGTAACAAAGATGGCAAGTTGTTTGGCCCGATAAAGTCATGTTTGGCGATTGGTAAGTGCTTCTCCAGTAATTAATTATAAATGTTGTCTTCTCCCATGCACTTGTATCTGCATCTGCAAGAAGGATGAAAAGGTGTTTATCAACCTTCACCCAATGCAGCAGGTGCAAATGAGCCATGAATCAACCTACTCTGAAACTCCATTTCCATCTAAGGAACTGCTCTGATCACTTTTTTGTTACCAAAATACGAGGAATACCCACTGCCAAGGGCTGGGCTTTGCTTTGGAGAGGATCACAGGTGACTTCTGGGGAAGAAGCATAAAAATAAGTGTGTGGCTTTTCCAAGCACTTACCACATCCCTGGGTATTCAGGTACACTCTTTAAACCCTTGTCATTATATAATTAGTTATCTATATATATATAGATAAATATTTTAACTATGGCTTCCAGACACGCAGCTCTGCCCTGCTCTCCCCTGGGGGATGGTGAAGAGCTTCTGATCTAGAGGAAGTAGTTGAAGACCACTGACCCAATGCTGGCTGCAGTGGATTAGGAAACCCCACCACAGCTGCACATGGTGGTCACCTTTTCCACTGTCTCTGCTCAGAGTGAGTCAGAGCTCAGGCCCTCATTTCCTCTCCCTTTTAAAGGTTAATAAACAAGAATGAGGTCAGTTCTCGTAAGCACAGGCACACAGTGGTTTGCAGAACTGGCAGACCAGAGCATAAAACCCATTTATTTTGAGTCCTATCTCCACTCACAGCAGATACACAGTCAGAGCTTATCTAGGAAGCAGCAGAGAATAACTTTGCTTCGTGAATAAACATGACTTCCAGAGCTTTGGCACGGCTCTGGGATGGGAGTGGGTTTGGCTGAGGGAAGAAATGAATGGCAGCAGGTTGGTGCCAGGCACTCTCTGAACCCAGGTGAACTCCCAATTCAGAAAAAAAACCCCAGAATCTCTCTCTCCCAGAATCTCAGAATCATTAAGGTTGGAAAAGACCTCTAAGAAGATCGACCTTGGAGCCAATCCCGCTGTGCCCACTAAAATCTCACACCAAGCCCTCCCTGAGAAACAGGGTCACTCCTGGGCTCTTCTGAACGACATTCCCACACATTTTGCCCTTTGAACCCACGTTGAGGTGCAAAGATACCCCCTATTTGTTGCCTGGGGTGTCTCTGCATGGCTCTCACTCCCCCCAGGAGGCACCAGCAAGGCAGAGGCACAGCCAAGGTGAGACATCAGAGGGTGCCATCACAGCCTGGTGTGTTGCACTGGAAACTCATTTTCACTCCAATTCAATACCAGCAGGCACTTCCCAAGCTCTCAGGAGCCAGGGCTGTAAATAGCTCTGGGGTGACATTTATTCTCAAGCTCAGGCAGAAGAGCAGCCCGGGGGCTCACCCGGGGTTTGCCCAGTTTGGTCCCAGTACAACCATCTCATTACAGCCAATTATCATGGCATCAATCTCCCTGTCCCAGCTGAGCACTCAGCTCTCGGCTGACTGAAGAAAATAAGACACCAAAAGATGCTTCCTGCAACTCAATCCCTTCCAGACAGGCAGCTTGAATTTAATCACAGTGGAAGTGAGGAAAACCCACCATCACCCTTGGGTGATTACAACTGCCCCAAGCTCCAATGAGTAGAGACCTCCCAAACCAGGGATAATCTATTTAAATCTTAAAAGTTGTCTGTAATAATAATTTAAAAAAATTCCTTGGTTAAAAGTTCTTTTTCTTCCATAAATCTCGTAAATTAAAAGCAACTTGATTTTGCTTCTGAACCCCGGGAAAATTTTAAAACTCACAACCTCCTGGGCAAAAGAGTGGCACAGTTTAAAGTGTCCACTGACAGAAAAAAATATATTCTCTTCTGAATTCACTTTGAACCTGCTCATTGCTGGTTTCACGAGGAATAGCCCAGTTCTTCAACAAAGACAGAAATACTCACAGTTGAACCACAAAATCTCTTTCCCTGGGGAGAAAACCCATAAAATCCTCTTTAATATCCCTCCTCAGGCATCTCTTTTTCAAGCTGAAGCATCCTTGCCTTTTTAGTAGCTTCCAGCATGGCAACAGCTCCCTATTAATTTCTCCTTTTGTGGTTTTAATTCTTCCCCATCCTGCCCTGGACTTGCAGAATAGGGTTTTAACCTTATTTTTTCTTTGACAGATGGGGTTTGATTGGCTCCACGGGTTAGTAGATGTTACCATCCCACCCTTTCCCTAAAAAAATTCACTGTATTCCCTGCTGTGCCCTGCTCCCCTCAGCTCCACCTCATCCCCTTTTTTGGTTTTTATCTCCTCTGCTCCGAAGCAAACCCATCCCCTCAGAGCTCCCCTTGCAGCTTTCCTTGGCCTTGCATTTCATCTGGATGTTTTTTGTTATGTTCTGACAACAGTGGACTTTTTTCCCCACTCTGCTCTTGATGACCTTAAAAGGTCTTTTCCAACCTTAATGATTTTATACCAAGAACACCATTACATGCTGTAAAAACTGGTTTGAACTTCTGCACTGGCTTCCAGCAGAAGCTGTCCAGGCACCCAAGAGGAAATATTAAAAGATGACTTTATTCCCAAATGTTTGCAGAAATTTGACTTAAAGGCATACGAAGGGAACCTCACCTTAAGCCCCCCAGACTGAGTCATTCCACTCAGCGGGAAAGAAATCACCAGGGACTATTTTTGGAGGATTATTTTTAAGCACGAAAATCCTGTGAGTTTTTCCATCGTCAACATCTACTAGTAAACAAGCTAAAAAAAAAAAAAAAAAAAGAAAAAAAAATTGTAATCCCTCAGACTTTCTTTAACCAACAAACTAAATGAACACTTGACTTTTTTCATCCCTCCGGATCACTCTTTTTGGGAATCAATTTTGATTTCTCTCTCCGAAATCCAATTTATAAATCAAAAGCCCGTCTGCCTAATTCCAGAACGTGTAAACTGAAACAAAAGGTGCAAGATTGAAGATGGAGATTTACAAAGTGGGCTGCCAAAAATGTGACTTATCTCCTCACCAGCCTCTAAACAAAAGATCCATCTGTAATGCTCTGACATGGAACATGCTTAAAGGATTACTCCAGAGCTTCCTCACTGCTTGCTGATGTCCCTCTGCTCTTCCAGGAGTTGTGAAAAACTGGATTTATAGGGAACCAGACTGTGAATTTAGGTGGATATTCTTCCTATAAGTTTTTTTTCCCCTCATTTTAGCATTTCCAGACAGAATTCCTAGTGAAGATGGCTTGGCTCAGCCTCTGGGAACACCTTTTCCTGCATAACTTATGGTGTCTGCAATACCTCCCAAAGCACTTATCCTGGATGAAAAGGGTGAGTTCCATCATGCCAGTGCTCTGACACAGTCAACATTAAACCAAAACCAAAATAAAGACGGGGAAGGAGAGATTTCTTTTTTTTTTTTTAACCAGAAATCTGATGGGATGTGGAGGGGACAAACACAAGCTGCTGCCAGAAAGAAAACCTCTGCACAGATGGATTTAATCCAAGAGCTTTGAAAGTGTTTTTAATTTGCTTTTCCAACATCCCATTCTCCTTATTTTTACAACCTCTGCATAACTAAGGCAGTGAGCATCTGCACATCATCCCCCTGCTAAAAGCAAAGTAACCAAAAAAAAAAAAAAAAAGTCTGCTGGCATTTAAAAACGTGACATCTTCTCCAAACTAAAATGCCTTTTCCAACACAAGATTTATGTCCTCTAAGTGGCTGTTAATCCTGACAAGCCACGAGGCAGCTGTTCCCTCATCAAACAAACACTGCTGCTCGTTAGGAAGTTTTGCAGCCAGGACGAGTCAGCAGCAGGAGAAACCAAAGCAAAGCCACCACCCCTGCAGTATTTTAAGGTAGAAAACCAGATGTTTTAATGTCTTATCTGGTGATTTTGGCTGTAGAGAGGTGAGTTCCAAGCGAAAAATCAGCTGTTGGCTCTACAGGGAAGAACGATGAGGTGCTGTGTGTGGATCTGTGTTTGAATTTCATCCTGCTGATGTCCAGGTGACAGGACGGGCTCAGACAGCAAAAAGCAACCACTGTTTGAATCATTAAGGTCTGAAAAGACCTCAAGATCATCGACTCCAACTGTTAATGCAGCACTGCCACGCTCACCACTAAAATAACTCTCCAAAACTCATGTGGGAATCAGCAACCCGGTGCTGACGGAGGTTCCTTCGCTCCAGGGAGGATTGCTGAGTGTCGTGGCCACTGCACAATAACTGGCAGAAAAAACTTCTGTTAAACAAAAGGGAACTTGGTTTTGGTACCAATCCTAAATGAGAGGAGATTTAAGGTCTTGATATCTCAAGGATGAACTTCATGCTGTTGTAACAGAGGCCACACTGTCAAGGAAAGGACGGGACTGAGGATCTGGAAGTTGCCCAGTGCTGATGGTCAGAGGAGGAATGAACACAAGAGGCCCTTTGGATCACCCAGGAAAAAAAAAATCAATTAAAAATGAAGAAAAGACAACATGGAAAGAAGTCCAGCAGGTCCTTTGAGAGACCATCAAGATCAAACGTGTTTTAGACCGAGCTGAGCTGTTCTCCAAGCTTCTTTTATTGACAAGATCCCCAGGGTTTGATTTAGCTGACCAGCAGCAGTCATTTTATGCCATTCCCAATATTCCAGGGTATAGGAGGTTTTTGGAGAGGCTGATGAATTGTGGTACGAGACTTATGAGAGCTCTACACGATTCCGAAGCGACAGGATGAATCACTGAAACATTTAGGTTGGAATACACCTCTAAGATCAACAAGTCCAAGCATCAACCAGCACCATCAACCATGTTCACCACCAACTCATGGCCTCAGGTGCCACATCCACATGTTTTTTGAACACTTCCAGGGGCGGTGGCTCCACCACTCCCCCTGTTTCAATGCTTGACAACCCTTTCCTTGAAGAGAGTTTTTTTCCTAATATCTAACATTTTAGGAACATTTATTACATATTTATATTATATATCTAATATTTATCTAATTTTTACCTAATTTAAACCTCCCCTGACACAGAGACAGAGCAGGACTGACACATCACCTATCCCAGGAGGTTCTTATGCAACTGGAAGGTGGGAATTCACTTGAACTTTTGCAGGCAAAGAACTATTAATTATTTCTTGTCTTGCTGCACTATAAGCAGATGGTGATGAATAAACAGCCTCCTAATTTAAACTTCATCAAGGTTTTTCCAGTTTGATTTTTAATTTCCATATGTTCACTGCTTCTCCTCCCATCAAACACTCTTTAACCTCTTCAAAGGGGACTGACAGAGCCCCCCTCGCCCCTCAAGCCCCAAATTTGGCTTTTCAAGCCAGGCCTGTGGAACAACAAAAGCAAAATTCAGAGTTTAAACAACATGGGCCATTTCCTACCTTGATTTTTTGGCCTGTGACGATGACAGTGGTGAGCCTGCAGGACTCATCTCCACTGCCCCCCCACAGGTGTGAGGTATGAGGAAGTTAAGCAGATGTGAACAGGCACTGGGAGGGGGATTGGCACTATTTTTTTTTTTCTTGGGTGTGTTTTCCACTTTTCAGACTTTTTTAGTGGGTTTCAAAATTCCTGCTTTCTGTAGGATGTCCTGCTTCCTCCAGCTTGGGCTCCAGAGCTGCTCATCCCCTCCAAACAGGAGTCACAGCTCCTTATTTAACTGCCATCCCTAAATGACTCCCCTGCTTCTTAAAGAGCATCTGATTGCAGAGCAGATTGATTACCAATAATGAGATAAACAGATAATGAGCCGAGCCTGGACCTGATTGACTTTCTTGTCTTTTTAACAAAAAAAAAGAAAAAAAAAACAAAGAGAGAGGATTCCTTTTAATTATAGGGTGTTTTTTTTTTTTTTTAATAACATTTTATTTGTGTGCTTCACTTTCAGCTGAACTGTTTGTCAGACACAGCCATGGAGAAGCGAAGCTTTCTTAAAAACAACCCCCAAAATGCTCCTGTGTGCTACAGAAAGAAAGACAAGTCAGCAGGAAGCAGGGCAGTGGTGAGACCTGCCTTGCAGCGATCCTTGAGGAGCTCAGCCACACTTCACAGAGAGGGATTTACCTCCATCTGCGAGTTTGGAAAGCAAAACCCCCTCAAAAAGTTCTCCCCACGCATTTTAAAAACAATGCAGGGGACTGAGAAGCTCTATTTGTTACAAGCCCCTGAAACTGCTAAGTGCCTTGGAATTCACCTGATTTATTTGTTTTACACTGCACCGGTGGGAGATGCCACCAGAGGAGCAGCTCTGAAGAGCCAGAGAGCAAAGCCTTGGCTGAGCTGATCCTGCAGCTGCCCAGAAAGGACTCCCAGATGCACTGGCTGTCGAAAATTCCTGTGAATTTAAATTGTGGGTGCTGCCAAAATACCGCGTTTCCTACTGCTCTGTCCACCTGCAGTGCTTCTGTAAGCCCCAATCATAAAAATATCTGGACCTTATCGATTTGTTGGTCCTTATTTTACTCCAGCTATACAGGAAAAGTGCTGCTGTGCTTGCAATAGTTACGGATATCAAGGCAAAATTTGCAACTCTGAGATTAAAACAAGCTGAGAGTGGGAAATTAAGGCATCCCAAACTAATGATTACCATTTGTGTGACACCACTCCATGATCTGTGACATCTGTGGTATTTTATCCAGTGATCCCAGCCATGAGAAGGGCACATTTCTGGCAAGGAAAGGTGGACACTGGACACCTAAAACTTTCAAATTTCACCAGTCAGCACCCAGGGAACGTCTGTATGTGACTCAATCCAGCAGCACTTTCTCCTTAGCTGTGTGATAAGGGGAGGAATAACCAAAATTCCTCTTGGAACAAGGCAAAACCCAGCAAAAAAAGTCTTTAATAGCCCCTTCCCAGGAATGGCACATCGAGTTGAGTTTGAGGTCCTTCTGCACTGAGATGAGGAATTTTGTGCATTATCATCCAGCAGGGGAACCCCATCACTTGCACAGCAACAAGTTTTTCAGAGGATTTTTTAACAGTGCCTCAAACTGAGCATTCTGGTTGTGGTCAGAAGGCTGGAAAGATCATCTAACAAATAGCCAGGTGAAAATTCAGCATCCTGAAACGCAGCTCTTTGTGTAAATGGAAAGATTCATCCCTTCTAATGACAGAGTTGGGATTTCACCTCGTTTGGCCCCTCCAAGACATCAAAATAGGGATCATCTGATAAATGTGATTATTTCCAACACAGCTGAGCTGCTCACTAAGAATCCCCTCATAGCAAGCAAAGATTTTGTCAGCAGGCAAGACAATCTGAACAGGATTCATCACATCCTAGAACAGATGCCAGAACACATGAGAGACGCCTAAAACCAAGTGAAAATCCCTCACCGAGAGCCACTCCCACGCTGGGTGTAAATCAGTCTCAGTCTACTTGGCCTTGATTTTATGGTGAAGGATCCACTCCTGTATTGAATCACACGTGTCATTTTACATCTTTACTAATTGTTTTAGCAGGGAGTTATAAAATGCCAAGGCACAGGACTGCAAGGCCAGTCCTGCTCGTGAAATGCGTCCTACACACCCTCCCATAAACTGGGCAAGCTCTGCCACCAGCCCAATAAAACACTCCTTCCTGCAGGCCTCCAGAAAGGCTGTTTGGTATCCTCTGATGGTTACAAACTTCCTTTTAAAGCCCAGACTTTGATCTCCCGGCCCTTTGATTCTCCTGGGTACACACGCTGCCGGCTTCAGTCGCTTTTCCCGGTGGATTTCCCCCGACCTGCATCCTCTGCAGCCTTTTTTCCCCCTGCTGAAAAACAAACTTCTCCTCCTCAGGGCTGGGCGTGTTTTTGTGACCTCTGGTCTTGGAATCATAAAATCGTAGAATCATCAAGGTTGGAGGAGACCTTTAGGACCATCAAGTCCAACTGTCAAGTCTCCTGAAATGTGGGAAACTTCACAGGCATTGGATGGTGCTCCTGGCAGGGAATAGAGGGATTCACACAGAGCATCCAGTTCCAACACCCTGCCATGGACAGGGACACCTTCCACTAGTCCAGGTTGTTCCAAGCCCTGTCCAACCTGGCCTTGGGCACTTCTAGGGATCCAGGGGCAGCCACAGCTTCTCTGGGCAACCTGTGCCAGGATCTCCCCACCCTCCCAGGGAAGAATTCCTTCCTGATATCCAATCTAAGCCCCTACTCTTTCAGTTTGAAGCCATTCCCCCTTGTCCTGTCACTCCAGGCCCTTGTAAATGGTCTCTTTACAACTTTCCTGTAGGTTCCTTTCAGGTCACAATTAGGTCACCCTTTCCAAAGCCTTCTCTGCTCCAGGCTGAACAATCCCAACTCTCCCATTCCATAAGGAATAAACACCAGGAATGGCTGTTGGAAGACAAAACACCTCTAAGACAGATGTTATTGTTTATCAGTGGAAATCCTGCTTATGCCGAGCCAGTGATCACCCTCAGCACCACCATCAAGTGTTCTTAATGAGTGACTAATCTCTCTGACACATCAAATTACAGCTGTGATTAAGCCCCTCTGATCAATACAATCAATAATGGCTTCTAAACAAAGCTTCGTGCCCGCAATGTACCCAAACAGCGTTTCCTTATTTCCACTCATTTAATTAGCAAGGATAACAAATTGGCTGTTAAAAACCTCGAGTGATTTTCTTTCTGCTCAAAAGGATGGGGAATGTGCAGAAGGCAACACACCTCCTGGCCATAAATCAAGGTGTTGCACTGCAGATCACAGGGAATCTCAACTGCTTTCCATCCTCCTGTTCTGGGGGATGGAGCTGTGTTAAGATCACATTTTTCCTGTGAGTTTTACTGGGGTTCTTTCTTTCCAGCAACACTCAGATGAGACAGTCATCACCTTCATACCATCTCCTATCAGCACCTTCAGGAGATTTCTCCCCAACAAATTTCCCCCTCACCCACAGCTCTCAAAGTTTTATTTTGCTCAGCTCTATTGAGTTATGGAGCCCCACTCCAGAAAAAAAAAAACATCTTTTTTTGATCTGCTTTTGCCTTAAACAATCCACAGGGAAAACACATCCCATGTAGGCACTTTGAAATCATCTGCCCACTTTCTAAACAGACTTCTCCATAAACTGATCCACCCAGAGTCACCCGTTTTTTTGGGGCCAACACTTGGGAGATTCTGGTTTCTTTCTGTTCACTCCAGGGCAAGCCATGAGTGTGTAGATTAAAGCCAGCTTTTACATATCTGTTGATGTTTTGAGGTAAATGGATTCCAACTGCTTTCCACAGAGTCTGCACTGTAAAATTTGGCCGTGTCCCTGCACATCCTTGTTGTACACCAGTGTCACCACTGACCACTTCAGGGCATGCTGATGTGCACAAACATCTGGCATGAACCCAATCCATGGACAAAAAACTGTTTACAGTGCTCACAACTGCAATTTCTGCACCACTGTTTATGAACAGTGACAGGTGGAAATGAAGACTTCTCCCAGTCCAGTATTTCAGTGTTCCATTGTGAACCCACCCCCATTTCCCCCAAGGGGTTTTTTGCCTGTCTCTACTTCAGAACTGGGAAAAATGTTTTCAGCCCTTTAATTTGGTGGTTAGAGAGGGAAAAAAAAAAAAAAAAAAAAAAAAAAAAAAAAAAAAAAAAAAAAAAAAAAAAAAAAAAAAAAGAAGCTGTTATGGATTAAAGTTTCTAACGAGAAAAAATCACTTTGACAAAGCAGAAAAAAATATTATCACTTCAAGTATTTTATTTTTCTGCTTTTAATGTGCTGTGTGTAATTGAGCGTCTTGAAATACCCACGAAAACGAAATGAAGTATTTTGCTGGCTTTCAGATGAATGTTTTGAACTGCCCTGACTTTTTTCCCTTTACTGGATTCCAGGAGAACATTTCTTCAAACAGCTCCATTTAACTGCACAGGGACACTTGAAACAGCTCCCAAATCAAAGCCAAACCGTCTCTTAGCAGATAAAAGCAGGGGCCAAAAAGCCCTTCCTCGCATCCAGTAAAGCTCCTCCTGGGATCAGCTTGTCCCAGGATGTTATTCCATCATTAGGCAGCGTGGAACAGTCCTTCAGTCTGTGGCCTGGCTGTAAGCAATGCCCAGGGAGAGAGGATGGGGACACGTTTTCTTCCCCTTTTTCCTCTTGCAGGAGGGGGGATGTAAATACCAAGCAGGATATTCATCTTCCCACCCTTTCTCCACCAGCACTGTGATCCCTTCTTTTGGCATCCTGACAGCCCAGCCTTGGTCCCTACACCCCTTTTCCTTACAGAAACAAGACTGGAGACTTGAGAGAGGCACTTGGGGAGGGAGAGATCCAACTGGATGCCTTAACTTGGGCAAAGTTCCTTCCTCCTTTCCCGGTCGCTGAAGCAGGGGGTGGATTGAGGAGACAGGGAGAGCCTTCCAGGAGGACTGCCCGCTGTGGGGTGTGCTCCACGAACAAGGAGAGGACCTCAGCTGCCTGCCCCAACTCCAGCAGCCTTGGAACACCCCCTTCCTTCCTCTGCTTCTCCACCAGGACAGGAGCAACCTCGGCATGGGGATGGGAGGGCATTTAATGGAAGGAGGAGGTGGCTTGTGGCTTCCCTTGAACCTGGGAACTTCAGGCTTTCAGATCCCAGGGGAAAAACTGGTTAAGGAGCTTCCAGTTCAGAGAGAGGGATGACTGTGATTAAACACACCTAAGTTAGGCTTGCCCAGCTGGGAGGCAGGGAGGGAACCCTGGGGAGTGATTCCAACTCTCGGCTGATTGAACCGTGCATTGGAAGCACCAATTTCTCTCCCTCCTAAAGAGCTCAGGATCACCTGGAGCGACTGCAGGGCTGAGAAATGGCCTGGGGAAGGCAGATGTGAGGCTGGGGGGATGTTGGCTTGCTGGCCAGGGAGAGGAGAGAGCTTTCCCATGTTGCCATACCTGCGGTCTGGTTATCCCTAGTCAGCTCTGCCAGGCACTGGCTGCGCTCCTCCTCGATCTCCTGCATGATGCTGCACTCTGGCCGTGTGCTGGACGCCTGCAGAGAGGGCAGAGAAGGGCAGAGTGAGCAAAACCCGCCCTCAGAGATGCATCCCTGGGGATTCCCAGCCTCATGGAGTGACCTGGAGCTCTCCAGGGCTGCTGCACTGTGGTGACACACAACCAGCCTTATTTTTCTGTTTGCCTGAGAGAAGCGAGTGCAGCCCAGAGCCTGCTGAAAAATCTACATTTCCCTTAGGGAAAAAACCCCACAACCTAATTTTTTTCCTGATGGTCAGGAGCTATCCTGCTACTTTATGGTCCAGGAACCCTGCCTGGATAACCAACACCCCCAGCTATGGAGGGCAGGGAGACAGCAGCTTTAATATCCATGCCAAGGGCAGTGGGATCTGAGCTTTGGGGTTTATTCCCCATCCTCTTGCTAATTCAAAGCAAAACAAAACCCAAATCAAATAAGAACCAAACCTCTGATGCAGATTAGGGGATCAAGGAGCTAAAAAGCAGGAAATTCCCAGTGACAAGACTTTTTTTTTTTTTCCCCTCAAGTGCTTTCTCCTCAGTCAGACTTAATTATATTGTGTTTGCAATACAGCAGTGGCTATGAATGTTCAGGTAATTATTGTGGACTCCTTGCACGAACTGCCTCAATCATAAAATGTGAAAATACTGATTTTTTTACTCCAAAAGAAGGAACCAGGAGCTCACACATATCCCTGTGTCCTCTTGTCACCAGCATGCCCTCCACCTGTCTCGTTTCCAAATGTGTGAGTTGTTGCTCTACCCACATATTTGCCAGACAAGTTTGTA
>NW_020957018.1:57632-59944 GCF_003031625.1 Empidonax traillii
TTTATGAACAGTGACAGGTGGAAATGAAGACTTCTCCCAGTCCAGTATTTCAGTGTTCCATTGTGAACCCACCCCCATTTCCCCCAAGGGGTTTTTTGCCTGTCTCTACTTCAGAACTGGGAAAAATGTTTTCAGCCCTTTAATTTGGTGGTTAGAGAGGGAAAAAAAAAAAAAAAAAAAAAAAAAAAAGAAGCTGTTATGGATTAAAGTTTCTAACGAGAAAAAAATCACTTTGACAAAGCAGAAAAAAATATTATCACTTCAAGTATTTTATTTTTCTGCTTTTAATGTGCTGTGTGTAATTGAGCGTCTTGAAATACCCACGAAAACGAAATTAAGTATTTTGCTGGCTTTCAGATGAATGTTTTGAACTGCCCTGACTTTTTTCCCTTTACTGGATTCCAGGAGAACATTTCTTCAAACAGCTCCATGTAACTGCACAGGGACACTTGAAACAGCTCCCAAATCAAAGCCAAACCGTCTCTTAGCAGATAAAAGCAGGGGCCAAAAAGCCCTTCCTCGCATCCAGTAAAGCTCCTCCTGGGATCAGCTTGTCCCAGGATGTTATTCCATCATTAGGCAGCGTGGAACAGTCCTTCAGTCTGTGGCCTGGCTGCAAGCAATGCCCAGGGAGAGAGGATGGGGACACGTTTTCTTCCCCTTTTTCCTCTTGCAGGAGGGGGGATGTAAATACCAAGCAGGACATTCATCTTCCCACCCTTTCTCCACCGGCACTGTGATCCCTTCTTTTGGCATCCTGACAGCCCAACCTTGGTCCCTACGCCCCTTTTCCTTACAAAAACAAGACTGGAGACTTGAGAGAGGCACTTGGGGAGGGAGAGATCCAACTGGATGCCTTAACTTGGGCAAAGTTCCTTCCTCCTTTCCCGGTCACTGAAGCAGGGGGTGGATTGGGGAGACAGGGAGAGCCTTCCAGGAGGACTGCCCGCTGTGGGGTGTGCTCCACAAACAAGGAGAGGACCTCAGCTGCCTGCCCCAACTCCAGCAGCCTTGGAACACCCCCTTCCTTCCTCTGCTTCTCCACCAGGACAGGAGCAACCTCAGCATGGGGACGGGAGGGCATTTAATGGAAGGAGGAGGTGGCTTGTGGCTTCCCTTGAACTTGGGAACTTCAGGCTTTCAGATCCCAGGGGAAAAACTGGTTAAGGAGCTTCCAGTTCAGAGAGAGGGATGACTGTGATTAAACACACCTAAGTTAGGCTTGCCCAGCTGGGAGGCAGGGAGGGAACCCCGGGGAGTGATTCCAACTCTCGGCTGATTGAACCGTGCTTTGGAAGCACCAATTTCTCTCCCTCCTAAAGAGCTCAGGATCACCTGGAGCGACTGCAGGGCTGAGAAATGGCCTGGGGAAGGCAGATGTGAGGCTGGGGGGATGTTGGCTTGCTGGCCAGGGAGAGGAGAGAGCTTTCCCATGTTGCCATACCTGCGGTCTGGTTATCCCCAGTCAGCTCTGCCAGGCACTGGCTGCGCTCCTCCTCGATCTCCTGCATGATGCTGCACTCTGGCCGTGTGCTGGACGCCTGCAGAGAGGGCAGAGAAGGGCAGAGTGAGCAAAACCCGCCCTCAGAGATGCATCCCTGGGGATTCCCAGCCTCATGGAGTGACCTGGAGCTCTCCAGGGCCGCTGCACTGTGGTGACACACAACCAGCCTTATTTTTCTGTTTGCCTGAGAGAAGCGAGTGCAGCCCAGAGCCTGCTGAAAAATCTGCATTTCCCTTAGGGAAAAAACCCCACAACCTAATTTTTTTCCTGATGGTCAGGAGCAATCCTGCTACTTTATGGTATAGGAACCCTGCCTGGATAACCAACACCACCAGCTATGGAGGGCAGGGAGACAGCAGCTTTAATATCCATGCCAAGAGCAGTGGGATCTGAGCTTTGGGGTTTATTCCCCATCCTCTTGCTAATTCAAAGCAAAACAAAACCCAAATCAAATAAGAACCAAACCTCTGATGCAGATTAGGGGATCAAGGAGCTAAAAAGCAGGAAATTCCCAGTGACAAGACTTTTTTTTTTTTTCCCCTCAAGTGCTTTCTCCTCAGTCAGACTTAATTATATTGTGTTTGCAATACAGCAGTGGCTATGAATGTTCAGGTAATTAATTGTGGACTCCTTGCACGAACTGCCTCAATCATAAAATGTGAAAATACTGATTTTTTTACTCCAAAAGAAGGAACCAGGAGCTCACACATATCCCTGTGTCCTCTTGTCACCAGCATGCCCTCCACCTGTCTCGTTTCCAAATGTGTGAGTTGTTGCTCTACCCACATATTTGCCAGACAAGTTTGTA